>NC_034590.1:167258029-167338046 GCF_900095145.1 Mus pahari
CGGCTTATCTACGTCCGTCTTACAGCTGCCGAGCAAAAGGCAAAGGGCCTACGCACTGCTCCTTTATCTACAAGAGACTTAATGTACGCTCAAGCGGTGCCGCCGCTCATATACCTCGGACTGATTACACCGCACAGTCTAACACCAGCCACGATGTACGCAGAAGGAGACGATGAGGAAAAGTGTAAGGGCAATAAGGATAATAACTAAGGCTTCAACTGACCCTTCCCAAGGTGGAGACAAATCAAGACCGAAATCTGTGCCCCTTAGTCCAAAATCAAAGACAGACATGCCTCTCCGAAACTTACCTCCCTGCAGTTCTGGACCCTCCCCGTCGCCGAGGGGTCTCCAAAGGTGCTGACGATGTTGAGATTCCTGGGTTCCGGCACCAGAATGCGACAAGCTACCCGCTACCGTTGCCAGCAAGAACAACGCGACACATCAGGATCCTTCTGCAGTAAAGCTTTAATGCATCTCGAGAGGCAATGCATAAGCTACTGGAAAGCTGAGACCCCGAGGTGAAAAACCCTCTCCCTTATATAGGAAATGTTCTCCGCCTANGACGTGTAGCTCCCTGGTTGGCTGCTCACTATCGGCCCAGATGACGCCACGGGATAGGCAGGGCGCAAGGAAATGGAAATTTACCCGGCACATGCGCAGACCACTTGTTTACCAGTTAGAACACCGGATGCCAGTGCCGTCTTGCCATGGCGATTGTGAGGACGGCTCCCCACAGCTAATTAGTTGCTGAAACTAGATTTCAAATGTAATCTTGTTCTAGTCGAATTCATGCTTCTTGTTGTTTCACTTTGTGTTTTTGGTGGGCAAAGAAAGAGACAGAAATTCTTAATCAATGTAGAACTCACTTGAAGTTATAATAAGGGAAAATTACCCCTTTAGGAGTTTGTTCTTCTTCTGGGAAGACATTGAGGCCTTTGGAGAACAGTGTGTTTGTATACAGGGCAGTTAACCAGACTCATGGCATGACCCCATCTCCAAGGCATGACCCCATCTCCAAGGCATGATCCCATCTCCAAGGCATGACCCCATCTCCAAGGCATGACCACATCTCCATGGCAAGACTCCATCTCCAAGGCATGACCACATCTTCATCATCATTTCTAACCATCACTTCTCTCAGCCATTCATCTTCATAAAGTCAAATCAAATGCAGCCCACCCTTCTAGAGACTCCTGCAACCTCTGACCACAGTGCTTTGCCAAGAATTCCACATGCAGAGAGGAGGCCCTGCTGCTATGGAAGGACACTTCCACCTCTCTTCCAAGTGGCTCAGGCTCACTCTAATTCCGCCGAACATTCATCTTGCATCTTCTGTTTCCTGTGGTAAACAGTGGGCCAGATCACAGAAGGAAAGTCTGCAGGGATGAGCTGCCTGGCCTGGCCACCATAGTAAGCCGCAGGTGCTCGAGAAGGCTGGCCAAATGGGGGAGTCTTCTTGGAATAAGTTTGACAAGTTACTGCTGGCCCGAATCTAGGGTCTCGTCCCTCTCTGCTTAGGCCCTCGGGTCACCAAAAGGAAATGTATTTAATTTTAAAATCCCCCCTAGAGCCAAAAGGAATTCCAGAAAAACAGCCATAAACACTGGAAAAGTCTTGTCTGATTTAGGAAAACATTCCATTGGATTTAAAAGGAAATATCCTGTGACTAATCTCGTGTAAGACTTGGGAACGGGTCTAACTGTTCAGTTTGGTGGTCAGGGAGGGACTAAGGAGACCAAACCCCTTCCCACCACCACGTTGGGCACTAAATCAGTTGGGGGCTGAGTTTCCAAACAAGGATTTAGAATAGTATGCTGTTTGATCCTCAGGTCCCCCTGCCACTTTTCAATTTGTCATTGATTTCCCATCAAGAGAGTTTGAGCAACCGAATCCCCCATGCTATCCTGGCACTTTGAGAGCCAGTAAATAAAACCCAAATGTTAATTCTTATGAGCACAGCATTGCCTGCCAAGAAATGAATAATGTACAGTGGAAGAAACAGCATCATGTGTCCTGGCAGAGGAGGGGGTGAATCAGTAGGGCAGAGTTGGAGAGCAGGGGGCGTGCCCATGAGGCAAAGGAAGAAAAGAAGATGCAAAAGGAAGAGGAAGTAAAACTAACTCTTAGGGCACATATCCTGTAGTCTTGACTCCCATGTGAGAACCGTCAGTAATGAGATCCTCCGAGCTCCTGTGGCTGCTCTGCAGGGCGTAACATCCATACTCACTCATCAGATCTTCACAGCATCACATGACGCAGATGGCCACTCTCCTCTGTAACAGATGAGGAAACTCAGGTTCAGAGAAGCTAAGAGATTCGCCCCACATGAGTGAGAAGAATGAGAGGTCCATATTTGCTGTGGTTCAGATGTGTCCCCAAGAGTTCACTAAGTCCTCAGTGTTGGGACATGTTGGGATATGTTCAGGTTATAGGAACAAAGACCCTCAAGAGTGAACCCGTGTCTCCTCAGTGAGGGGTGGATCAACTACCAAGAGAGCAGCTTGTTATAGGGGGAGACAAGGCCCATGTTCTCTCTCTTGTACACACATCTGACCTGCAAGTTCTCCACTATACGTTGAAACAGAGCAAGGCCCTCACCACAAATTGAAAAGATGCTTCTCAGCCTCCAAAATTAGTTTACAAACAAGCAGACACCCTAGTCTTTGAGTGTTACCCAGTTTCAAATAATCTGTTTTAGCCACAGAAAAATAAGACAGTTCTGCTTACTAGAATCAAGATTCTCGCCCACATTGTTCTTCTGACCCAGATGGAAAAGGGGAGATGTGGGTAGGGTGGCCAGAGACCCAGTTAGGTCAGGAGCAGCTCCTTATAGACAGGATTTCCAATGTTAAACCCAAAATTGCCACACCTGGTATGCACAGCCCTGGGAACTGAGCTCAGGGTATTGTGCATTCGAAGCAAGCATTCTGCCAGCTGAACTATATACCGAGCTGCACAGTGAACACCAACAGGAGTTCATGCCAAGGGGCATTTCCAGGAAAGGACACTGCTGCTGCAGCTCCTGGGTACATGGGTCCAGAGAGGACAAGTCTTTCATGCCCTTTGTTTCCTCTCCTCCCTAAAAATGCTTTCTCATAGAACAAATATTGAAAGACACAGCAGTAATAACACCCTAGCTGTTATGTAACAAGAACAAAAACCGTTCTCTTCTAATTGACAAAAATGGAAGAAATAACTTAAATTCCAACTCAAGGAGGTTTGTAAGTAACCCGTGATTTCTTTCTCGTAGTTTTTAACCAACAGCCCATGTGAAGGTACAAAGGGACTGTCTTAACACGGGGCCTGTGCAAAGCAGGATGAATTCCTAAGCATATTTCGTATTGCTGGAATTTCACTTCAAAATTCTGGAACCCCTTTTTATAAGCTAAGACATGACATCTCACTTGTGAGTCATGTGACTGTCAGCCTCTGGAAAAGGTGAGTCTTGGAATGCGACTAACAATAGGATTATCCTACCACAGACAGAGCCAGGCATTGTAATTGTAAACAGCAAGGTCATATATGGCATCCGACTTGAGCTCTGGGAGACCCCATGATACAGGGCAGGTATAAAGAGGCCCATGTTCTATAAAGTAGGACTCAGGCTAGAAAACTTAAAATGACTTTTAGAAAACTGTCCAGTTAAGGAGGGTCACAGCAGAAATCAAATCACTTTAAAAATTTTGTATATGTGTGAGTGTATTTGTGTATGTGTATCCGTGTGATTGTAGGTTCTGGGGTGTGCAGCGTGGAGGTCAGAGAGCAACTGTGCATACTTGCCTTTGCTCTCACCCTTAGGCATCTTCCTCTTCGTTTGTGACAGGGTCCTTGTTGGCCTGGAAGTTTACCATATAGGTAGCAAGCCATAGGGTTCTTCCTGTCTCCTCCTCCCATCTTCCATCGCCGCAGTCATAAGCAAGCGTCACTATGCTCAGCTTTTCACACGGGTTGTAGAGACCCGAACTCTGGTCTTCATGATCTCCCAGATGAACCATCTCCCGGGTCTCAAACCCGTGTCTTTGATTCCAATGTCTATGTTCTTTTCCTGAATCCTTTCATGGTGTTGTGATAGCCTATTTTTTAGACAGAGATAGACAGAACCTACCTTACACACGTTCTTCAGAAAGGAGTCGGTTACTTTTCTAAAACCAGTCAAGCTCTTGGCTCTCACCAGGCAGAGGAGATCAAGTTTTGATGTCAGCCAAGTTTCAACTTAAATCCTAGCCTGTTCTCCTACCAAGGTGTGCCTGGGAAGATCACCTGACTTTGACGAGCATCAGTTCACTCCCAGACAGCTGTGCAAATCAAACGCCTTTAGAACCCGTGCCGGCTGGTGCTAACAGCCAAGGGGGACTTGCCTCTAAGTAAAAGCTCATACCAGGCAGATACTATTGCTCTGGACTAGGACTTCAGGAGCTTTTTAATGCCCCAGATGGAAATATCCTGACCCAGGGTCGATGCCCTGATCTCTGGAAGTGGGTGCCTGGCTCAGAGTCTTTCTTACCTTCTGCCATGCTGAACTCACTTTCCCAGCCAGATGAAGAGTGCGGAGGACACAACCAGAGCATTTCCAGTGCTGCTGACGACCCCTTCTGCTGTGCCTGGGGCCAAGCTACAGGTGATAATTAGCTCTCAGACAGTAGAAGGACATTAACTCTGGTGTCTTGACTCCATTCCAATTGAGATAATTAAATAAAGTGCCCACAGGTGGATCCTGTTAATGAGGCATTGATTGGGCAGCTGCTGAGCTGAGCCAGCAGCCACACGGAACACAGGGTGATTGGAACACAGACACTCAGGCCGGCCACCAGCTCAGGCCTTGGTACAATCTGAGGCAGGCACAGAGCCTCCTGTTTCCTCTCTTCCTGCCCCCACTGTCTCAGGCAGATGAGCAGCACTGCTGGGAGCCAGAGACCTGTGCTGCAGGCTTGCCTTTGCCATTAAATGCATAGCCTTGGCCAAGAACCCTTCCTCTCCTGTCAGTCTGCTCAAGCATAAACAGAAGGAAGCATTTCCGTGCAAAACCAAAACAAGAGCTTGGGGCAACTGGGTGGAGTCTCCTCATCTCCCCTTCCCCTTTGTCTGCATTCTCCTTCTCCCCTCTTGGCTCTGCCCCCACACACACACTATCAATGAGCCGTTGTTTCCTCTGCTTATACCTAAAACAAAGCCATTGTCATCACCTGCCTCTGATGAGAGGGGGACAGGGGAGGTCTTGCCACCAGAAGACTTCACAGTTCCAATCTGTGGGAAGGATATTTATTGGCCCAAACTGCAAGGTTCTGATCACAATTCTGTATGGACACAGCTCTAACTGACCTATCAAACCAAAGAGGGGGCTACGTCAGTCTTAATCTGCAAAGCCCCCCTGATCCACATCCGCTGTGATGATGAGATTCGCATGGACTTTTTCTCAAGAGGGGGAAGTCTATGTTCCTGAAGTGTGTGTATGCATGCGTGTGTAAGAGGCAGTGATAGGAATACAGTATCTTCAGATTTGAAAGAGATTAACTGGCTGGCTAAAGGCAAATTCTTTATTCTTTTTGAGTCCCAGTTTCTGTATTAAAATGTTATTGTATTTGTTTTTTTTTTTTTTTAATTTTTACTTGTGAGTGTGAGAGAGGCCGTCCCCTTGGAGACCAGATGAGGGCTTCTGATCCCCTTAGAGATGGAGTTATAGGTGGCTGTGAGCCATCATGTGGATGCTGGGAACGGAAGGGAACTCAGGTTCCCTGTAAGAGCAATAAGTGGTCTTACATGCTGAGCCATCTCCCCAGCCTCCTGAGTTTCCCTATTTACAAAAGAAGAGCAGCAGTAGTACAGTTACTCATGGGGAGTTGAGGTAATTAAACATCAATGACTCGGTCCTCAGCGCACTGTCCAGGTGTGAGGAAGACCTGAGTAGAGGTGGCCATTATTATCACTCAGTACTGCATGGATGTGCTACATACACACGAACACACAAGTGAGCGTGCATGTGCACACACACACACACACACACACAGAAATCTCACTAATAACAAAGAAAAAAGTCACTAAGCTCCTGATGAAAATACTTTTTTTTCCCAACTTCTGTTGGATGAACCAACGCAGCCTCCCTAGAGGCTGGCCACCAGTTCTGAGGAGAGCTCTGGTACCTCTCAGGGGGAAGGTGTCCTTTCTAACCTTGTTAGCTGATTTCCCTTTCTCTGAAACTACTTGTCTTTCTAGTGGTGTTGGATGGGGAGGGGGTGCAGATGTAGGACTAAGTGGAAGAGACTGAAATCAAGATAGTCTTTGTGTTTCTGGGGAGGGGTGCAGCCAGGCCTAGAGAGTTGGTTCTGCAGGCCCTAGGAAGAATGGTCTGGCTGAAAAGCAGCTGTGAGTTCTGGTGGGCGGGAGAAGCAGAGGGGAGCAGGAGCTGAGGACAAGTGCCATCCATCCTTCTGAAAGGACAGACTCCTGGTGCTGACCCCAGGGGTGAGAGGACTAAAACCCTTAGAGTCTGGAGTGGGGCGCCTCAAGGGGAGGTGGGAGTCACACTTAACCGGCCTTTCTCTAACCTTCTGTGTAGAGCACCCTTGTTCCACTGTTCCACCCTGCTAAGAGTCTTCCAGTCTGCCACAGCACTTAGCTGAGATCATGTGTTAAAGTCTTCATTCTGCATTCAACCGGTATTGCCTAAGGATCCCGCTATATGTAAGGTTGTGGTGAGTTCTGGTAATATAGGAAACAGGGCAGGCAAAATCCATCGCCTCCTGGGATCCGCATTCTGTTGGGAGTCAGATGAGAGACCACCAATGGCACATCACACGTGACAAGCTCTCCCAGCAAAATTCCAGATGCAGTCGCAGGAGCTCCCGACTAAAAACAAGACATTAGCGGCTTGGTCCCGGCTTCAAAATCAAGACCCACGTTCTTTTTAGAACTCTTCATGTTTATATTTGTAAGGGAAATACTTCTGTTATGGGAGATGCAGGAAAAAATGCAGAAAGAGAAAAGATACAAAAGTCTCTCATGAAGCAGGTTGCAACCAAACTGTTCCCTGCCTCTGTGGGGTCCTGCTGCATAATTTGCAACATGCTTTTTCCGCTTTAAATTACACGGGCAGCCTCTCCCCCATCATAAAAATGTAATTTAAGCCATCACGTCGAGGAACTGCATCACATAGCCTCACATAGATGTGCCACCAACCATTTAATCATCTTCCTCTTGATTCTCTACAGCAAATCACACTTGGGCTCTTCTAAGCCCTGTTGTCGATTCAGTGGGATTCTTAAGATGGTTCCCCAGTCAGATTGCTTTGGCCTCTTCTACACCAATACTGCTGGGCACGTGTGAGGAGGCCCTGAATGATGTCCCTCTGATCAGGTGGGGTCATTTGCTCTCACCTTGGCTTGACCTTGGCTGTAACTCAAGGCTCATGGGTACACGGGAGTCTTTGCTTTTATCTGGCTACTTTTCAGAATCATACCTTTTCTGCTACTTGAGTCTCCCTCTCATAGGAGTCACACTCTCAGGGACCATGTTCTGGGCTGCCATTCCCTGGACATTCTGTGTCTTACCCATTCTTTTGGGAGTTAGAGGCTAAGGTACAGAGGACCCTCAGAAGTTGACATGGCACTGGAGGGAGGTGACTGGTAGTTTTGGGGTGGGGTGAGGGAGGACAGAGCTGATGATCCTCAAATGTCCGCATGGGGAAAGATGAATGTAGATGTGTCCGGATGAAGACAGCCAGAAACTAGTCCAACAGCTTCTTGACTGTTTCTCTGGAGACTGAAAATGGACTTATCTCACTGACCCGGGCCTATGAACTTGATCTCTAGAAAACTCCAGCTTTCCAATTTGTTGTTTCCGGGAGCATCTTTGTCTTTTTTCCTGTTCTTTTTCTTCCTTCCTTCCTTCCTTCCTTCCTTCCTTCCTTCTTTCTTTCTTTGTTTCTTTCTTCTTTTTCTTTCTTTCTTTGTTTCTTTGTTTCTTTGTTTCTCTCTCTCTCCTTCTTTCTCTTTTTGTTTGTTTTGTTTTATGTTCTGTAGTTTTTGATTTTGAGACAGAGGGCCCAGTCAAGGCTATGCAACTGAAGGCAAACTTGAACTTCGGACCTCCCTGCCTCCAGTACAGAGCTAAGGCTATGAACCACCCACTCAGTTTGCAAGGTGCTAAAGATCAAACTCTAGGCCTTGTACACACTAAACAAGCACTCTAGTAAATTAACTATATCCCCTACCCTCCGAGTTATTATCTCAACAGTCTTCCATAGCAGCTTCTGTAACCCTTGCTCTAGGACTTCATGCCCATCTTACTTCAGCTCTGGCTTAGTCATGAGATTTGCTTGCCCCGCGGGATGCTAGAAAGTGTGTAGAAGCGGAAACTGCTTGGAGACTACACACTCATTCTTTGCCAACCCTCTTGCACAACTGAACTTATTTGGGACTCTGCCATATTTTCAGATCACACCACGGCTGGGTTGTAGAAAGATCTGCAGGAGCCAAGACCATCCTGTACCAGCCAGTCCTCTGTAGTCCTGCAGTCAGTGTTATTTGACTGACACATGAATGAGCTCAGACATGGTGTGTTGAGGTCCCTGCAGATTGGAAAACTGACTCGTGAGTGAAAAATAAAGAATGCTTAAATTTTGGACTTGCTTGTTACTCAGCCAGGACTGCCTGATACAGCCATTATACTGAAGAGCAGAGCAAAGGAGAGCGATAGGAGAGGAACACACAGCTAAGGGACGAATAAATCAAAGCACCTAAAAAAAAAAAAAAAAAAAAAAAAATCCAAGCTCTGGATTCACCCAACAGGAATCCCATTCCTGTGGCTAGTCACATTCTTGGTCTCAGGGTTGGGTTTGGCTATCCATTTGCTATGGCATACTTCTGAGTCTCCCAGAAACCCCCAGAGACAAGGTTCTGAACTCTTAAAACATCAGACTCCTCTTCACTGTGAGGAAGGTTCCAGAACTGCACACCTCTCAAGAGTCAGAGTGGAATTTTCCATCTGGGAACATCAGGAGTTTACCGAACAGTGGCCAGCTCTCTGTTCCTTTTTATTCTCTCTGCCCTTGTCCATGTACTGACACCTGAGCCAGGGCTTCTTGGACACCCCTCTATTGGAGCAGCCTGGAAGAAGTGACCCTATCCTGAGTTGATGTAGGAGGAAGAGCTTCCCACATCCAGGCAGCATGAGGTTGGGGGAGCAGGTGTTCCCTGAGCTAGATCAGACCACCTCCAGCTACAAGACCCCGCACCTCAGTTCCCTCCTATTCATTTGATAGGTGCATGTGGAGCTGTGCAGGACAAAAACAAAAACAAAAAGAGGAGAACCAGGCCTAGAGTTCATGCAGTGCAAGCCCACAGCTATCCCTCCAGTTTCTTTCTCCTCCAAGCTGGTTTCCAAACTAGAGAAACACAAGCTGCCCTCCTCTCTCCCTCAATATTACATGGTGGTTTCAGTCTCATTACTATTGCATTATATGTAGCACATCTGTCACTGGGCAGGAGCCAACTATTTAATTCTATTAGATACATCTATACGGCGAAGTGATAATCTACACCAGGTTTGTGGATCAAGCACTTAATACTTGGCAGCGAGCAGCCAAAGGCTTGATACACAAGCTTGAGAATGTAGGAGGCCATAGCCGAGGATTGGAGGCAGCCAGAGAGCTCTGCTGCCTTCCCCAGGCCGGCATTCCAGTGTGGGAACGGAGTCCGTCAACGCGCTGTTCCAACATCTGCAAGATATTGCCGGAGAGGGGAAACGTGAGGAGGGGAGGGAGAGGGGAAACGTTTACCTAACCAAAAGCTAACTCTTCCAAGGGGATTCATGTCAGCACAGACTAAATGATGTGAGAGCCTCAGGCACATGTGGTAGCATTTACCCCCCAAGAAATGGACACAGATTCGTGTCTTGTTCAGTAACTCCAGCACGGTCGACATGCCTTCTGCATTTTCTCCGAGTTCCTATTTGGCTTCATTTCTGCACAGCAGAAAATGAGTGCACCTCTCAGCTCTGCCTGTGAAAGGCCCTGGGTCACCTGGAGCCAATGCCTTGGCCACAGAGACAAACAGGTAGGATGGGCTGTACTCTGTCCCTCGGACCTATCCCATGAAAGACCAAGGAATGGCCGTTCTGTCTATTCTGTTGGCCTCCTTTTGTCAGCTCTTCTCTCTGAATTTACTTCCAGAAAGCTGGAGGGAGAGGGACAGAATGATGACAGGATTGGGGCTGGGTTTAGCTTCCCTTTCAGCTCAGAGGAAGAACTATCTCTAAATCTCGAATTGATGAGGGGAAGAGGGGAGGTACAGGGTGAGAAGAAATCAAGATTCTAAGAAAGATGTCATCAAGCTTAAGAGGCACCTTTATTTTATATGTCACCAAGCAAGAAAGCAAGCAAGCAAGCAAACAGAAAACCAAACCTTGGTTCAAACTATGACATGTTATCAGTGAAAAGACAATCACATTTTCACTGGTGTTAAAGCATGTGTGTGTGTGTGTGTGTGTGTGTGTGTGTGCCCATGTATGTGCATATGTGTGCCTGTGTACCTATGTGGGTATGTGGTGGGCACATGTATTCACATGTGCATCTGTATCCATGTGTATGTGGTGTGCATGTACATGTGTGCATGTGTGTATGCATGTGTGTGGGGAGGCAGTATATCTTGGGATGCCAAGCATCAAGTTTCTCTGAACTGTTTGATAATGAGCAAACTATTTAACCTTTCTGGGCCTCAGTTTTCTCATCTGAGTGAGCACAGTGAACTCACCCACTTCATAGAGCAGTTGCAAGAGTTAAACATTTATGAATATTAGCTGCATCAAGAGAACTTAAGTGTTTAGTGTTACTGTGTGACCTTTGACATAGTGTCTAGTCTTCAACTACAACGTAAAGATACTAATGCTGTCTGTTTAATGTCTGCACTCACTAAGACGTTTATGATTGAGGCAAACTGCTTAAAGGAAAGAGTCTATTATTGCTGGTGTCACAGGGTAACCCGTAGTACCTTGTCATCCTCCTAACTAGCCAGGCTACATCTGTGAGCACTTTCTCATTGAACCCACCTACTATACTTCACTGCCTTTCTTACAAGAAGATTCAGGGAGTCTAGGCTCTGTGCTCATACAGGCACACACATAGAACCTGCTTTCTGTTGTTGTCTTGGTGTATGTGTGTTCTTGTGCATGCATATATGTATGTGTGTGTGGTGTGTGTGTGTATGAGAGTATTGTGTGTATGTGTGACTGTGTGTATGTGTGTGTGTGCTTGTGCATGTGTGTATATGTGTCTCCATGTGTGTGTGTTCTTGTGCATGTGTGTGCGTATGTGTGTGGTGTGTGTGTATATGAGAGTATTGTGTGTATTTGTGGGTGTGACTGTGTGTACTTTGTGTGTGTGTGTGTGTGTGTGTGTGTGTGTGTGTAGTTGTCACTACCAGGCACATGCATCCTGGGCGTTGAACTCAGGCCCACTATCAAGGCGAACACTCTGCCCACCTTGCATTGTCTCAGCCCCTACAATACCTATTGTGTCCCCTCTACCTGTCTTTGCATTTATACACACCGGCTTTCTGGTAAACTTAAGCCTTTAGTTTGTAGGGTGCTTTAAGGATCTCTTTGCAGGCAATTTCATAGCACATATATGCTGACTTTTGACAGCAGGGCTGTCGGGCAGGTAGAATCATGATTCCCATTAACTGAACAGACAGACTAAGCTCTAGAGAAGTGGATTATATCCCAAACCACTGGTTCTCCAAGAACTAAACCATGGTTTATAGACAAATATCAACCCAGTGACATGGCCGCTCTGGCAAGGGTTCACATCCAAAGATATCATCCAGCCAGAATGCAGACATGCATGGATTACAGTATGATCTGGCTGGAATACAGACCCGCCATTAGCACACAGCTTTCATCCTGTCTTGGGGTTGCATTGCTGTGAAGAGACACCATGACCAAGGGAACTCTTCTAAAAGAAAACATTTAATTGGGACTGACTTACAGTTTCAGAGGTTCAGTCCATTCTCATCATGGTGAGAAACATGGCATCCTGCAGGCAGACATGGTAATAGAGGAGCTGAGAGTTCTACATCTTGATCCAAGGCATCCAGGGGGGGATTCTCTTCCTCAAGCAGCCAGGTGGCGGGTCCTTCCATATCGGGAAGAGCCTGAGCACAGGCTCCTCAAAGCCCATTCCCAAGTGACACACTTCCTCCAACTAGGCCACTCTTCTTGATAGTTCTTCTCCCTGTGCCAAGCATATTCAAACCACCACAATCCCTAAAAATGAAGGCAAGGTTAGTTTGTAGAAGGAAGCAGCATGTTTGAAAGTGATGTCTAACCAAGGAGCCGACAAAGTGACAGATCAGAGAAAGATTTGACAATAATTCAGCGAGAGAGTATGCCCAACTCACAGGGGAACAACCCAAAAGGCTATTTAAGAGCATCAAAAGAGAAACGTGGGATGAGGAGGTGGGTGGTGGGCGGTGGGCAGTGTGTGTATGGTAGTTTTACAGAGACAGGTTACAAAGAGAACAAGCTAGACACAGGTGAAGACAGAACTAGCCAGAGAACAAGAAGAAACCAGAGAATTAGAACATATTGCCAAAGCTAGTATGAGGCTAGGCAAGGCATTCAGTCAGAAGCCAAGAGAAGCCAGATTGAATCAGTCAGCTTGGAAGATTAGATTGTAGGAAGGCTAGAAGCTTCCAGGCCTAGGCCTAGGGATGATTAGGACAGAGAAGGAAATGCTCTGGGTTCAGCCCAACCTATGTATTCACACGGCTTGTTTATGACTCTCATCTTAGCCCTTCATCTGAGGAAATAAAGGTGACATTTACAATGGCTGGATATGATGATGTGACATATCGGATTCTGTCACCCCTGTCAGACCCTCTCCTGTGATGGGCCCTCCCTGTGGAAGGATAATACATTTCTGCCTGTTGACATAAGACTTGATCATGTGATTTCATCTGGCCAATGAAATGCGAACTTTATCCAAAATGACCAGGGAGTGATGGATAAATTTCCCAATACCATTTCTCTCATTAGAAAGTCAGCCGAGTCCCACTCTTGGTCTTAGTCAAAAGGCTGCGAAGCTTATTCAGCAGAAGTTCCAAGCACAGGCTGCGTCATTCTCCAGGGCCTAAATGTGGATGATACGGGGTGGGTCATTGCAGATGCCAGCAAACATGTCGCAACAATGGAAATCAGATCTTTGTCACTGTAAGCTATTGAGAGTGTGAGGTTGGGTGTTACCACAGCAAACTTGGCTCATTCAAAAAACTATAATGAATCTCTAAACATACCGTTCCTGCCTGAGACCTACTTTTTGCTTTCCCTCTGTGAAGTAGAGGAGGTGATTGGCAGATTATGATGACCCTGGCCTCACATTTTACAATCATCAACCTCCTTACATCACAGCAGAGTCCTGAACCTGACCACCGTGACCCTGACCCCAGGTGACCAGTGTGACTAGTCTGTAGTTCTACCACCTTCAAGGACCCTTGAGTCCTTTCCTTTGTCCGAAGATGTTTTCTCTCCAGCCACAGAGCTCCCAGGGAGAATCTCCATCCTGCTCATTTTGTGATGAGCCCCTTCTTAACTTCACATGTACTGATGAAGCCCTCACCTGACCTGGAGCTGTGAAGCTCCTCATGTGCATGGAGCCGACAGGGGTGTGGCACATGACAAGTGCATGTGACAAGTGAGTGGTAGACAGTCCTGCCAGCTTGGAGACCAGCAGAGGAATGCTGACACTGCAGAATTACCCTACTCTGGGGTCCTTTCGCTTCCATTCCCTGTCTACAACTCTACAATTTTTACAAATGCTGCTTCCTCTCTCTCTGCTTCATTTTCTCCACAGAAGAAATAATGAATGTAACATGGGGTGGTGCCTTGGTTGTGTTACCTGCTGCTGTGATAAAAATGCTCTAACTAAAGGGAGTTTATCTTGGACCTCAGCTCCAGGCTGCAGTCTATCATACCAGAGATGTCGTTGGGGTGGTGGGAACCCCTAGCACCATCGCACCCATAGTCAAGAGCAGAGAAGGATTGTGTGAGTGCCTGTGCTCACTTCCATTTCTCTCCACCATTGTACACTTCAGAACCCCTGCTTAGGAACTGGTGCCACTCATAACGGTGGGTCTTCCCACCTCAACGCAATGATAATCCCAAACAGAGAGACCCAAACAGACGCCAACTCATCTAGATAATTCCTCAATGAGACTCTCTGTCCAGGAGATTGCAGACTGTCTGGTTGACAAACTAACTATGACACATGT
Source organism: Mus pahari (assembly GCF_900095145.1). NCBI lineage: Eukaryota > Metazoa > Chordata > Mammalia > Rodentia > Muridae > Mus > Mus pahari. Next base: position 167,272,288 of record NC_034590.1, read on the forward strand.
GGTACAAAGAACCCAACCTCACAGGGCTAAGAGACCCAGAGTTTTGCTTGAGGGGGAACTTGGATTAACATCTTACCCATTCAGACCTCAGTTTCCACGCATTATAGTAAGTGGGTGGGGTTGGAGGATTTATTAGGATCCTTTTGTGTTCACCATTCACATATCTTATTATAAAAGGAATTGCGTCTCCTCCAAGTGTATGCACTGTCTTCTTCATCATCCCCAGGGCACCATATGTGACCTTATTTAGAGACAGAGTCCTTACAGAGGCTGGAAAGAGATCATTAGTTGGGTTCTACTATGATATGGCTGGGGCTTCTAGAAAAGGAGAGACTTGGACTCAGAGACATGTTCAGAGAGCACATTATGTAAGCATGGAGACCACCTACCAAGTCTAGACCGGAGTCTTTGCTTACAGCCCTCAGTTAGGAGCAGTTCCATCTACACCCTGACTTCAGAGTTTCAGCCTTCAGGGGTGTACTATCATTTGGGCCACTTGCTGTGGGAGATAGCAGTCCCAGAAAACTAATGCAGGTATCAATTGCTGAAGACCCTAGAGCTGTGACAAACTGAGCCTTTGAGTCAAATAAAATCTGGTAGTAAATATGGGTCTGGGAGCCAGATACAATGGGGCACATCTGTAATTTTATCACAGGGGGCAGGAGTAGAAGGGTCTCCATGAGACTGAGGCCAGCCTGGACTAAACAGGAAACAGCAACAACAACAACAACAACAACAACAAAACCTAAGAAAACTAAAAATCATGGCTAGAGAGATGGACCAGCTATTAAAAGCATTTGCTATTCTTGTAACAAAGAAACCCAGATTTGATCTCCAGCATCTACATGGGAGCTCACAACCTTCTGGAGTAAGATATTCCAGTCCCAGGGGAATCTCATACCTGCAGGCATGTGTTTTTCACAGCCTATTTTAATAAAGGTTCAACCCCTCTCTAGCCAACCACTCACCAGAGATACTGGAAAAGAAAGGTTATTAGGTTGTAGGGGAAGTAGAGCTGTTTATTAATAGTTTTGGGGGCCATTCCAATCTTCGATGTTCTCAATCCTGTCCACTAACAAACACCAAACACGAATCAGTAGCTGCAGTCTAGTCTACTCAGCAGACACCACACATGAACCAGTGGGGCAGTTCAATCCAGAAGAACCTGCAAGGCTCACCAACCAGCCTGAGGCCCATGAAGCAGCAGGAAGCTGCAGGAACCTCACGAGAAGTTCTTTGGTGAAGTCACCACAAGTGAAGTGCAGTAATGCAATGTAAGGCGAACTGATACCTATGTGTCGTCAGTGAAGACCACACTCTAGCTCCTATTGTCTGTGGGGTCACATTTATATACTTTCTAAACATCATGTGTCCTTTTATGTGTCTGCTACACAAAATACCCTTTCACCTGTGCTTGCTTCAGCAAATCATTCTTTTACCTCTGTGCCCCAGCAAAACATCATTTGACACAACCGACTTTCTTCTTGTGGACACAGATGTGGGGAGGCTGCATCTTGCTCTGACCACCTGTAGCCATGCCTCTTTCAGTATCATAGACTCTCTCTCTGAAACCAGGAGCCAAAATTGTTCCTTCCATTGCTTTTGGTCATAGCGTTTCATGACACCTGGTTTGAAAAGTAACTAACCCAGACCCACTGGTGATGGATGGCCTCCTCACTGAAGGGTTTTCGTTCTGATTCTCAGTTGTCTCAGATTCCCGAGGGAGGACTCTGTGGGTAGATTTGGAGTCTGAACACGGTCAGAATTAAATACTAATCAGTGTACAGGGACAAGGGAGATCAGGTTGGCCCAGTAAGTCATGACGCAATGAAAGCTTCAAGTGTACTTGAGTTTTTGTGATGGAGGTCCATCTTCCGCTAACCCAACTGAGCTTCCTAAAGAAACTACTAAGCTGGTCAGGTTCTGGTACTTCAACCATTGCCCAGGAAGTGGCTCAATCGGTGGTACCCAGAAAGAGGTACCTCAGAGGGTCATTCCTCCCATAACCAGCCTCTTCTATCACTGGGAAGCCTAAAATATTGCAGCATCCAGGCCTGGCATGAAGACCCATGCCTGTAATATGAGGGCCTGGCGGTGGAGGCAGGGGGATCAGAAGTTCAAGGCCCAGCCTGAGCTACATAGGAAGTTCAACACCAACATTGGCTATGTGAAATGCTGTCCTGAACCCAAACTATTGGCACATCTGAGTGGAAGGGTGGCAGAGTCTTTCATAGGTTTTGTGGCATTGACCCAGCCAAGGAGGACCTCAGTCTCAATCTGACCTTCCCGTGGGAGCCCCACTCATGTAACATGGTTTCTCACAACCTGTTTACCTTCTATAGCAGTGTCCCTGTCACTCTGGATGCAGAAGACTGACTGAGAATCGGCCTGGTCTCTGGGTCTCAAGACCCACCCACGTCATCATCCAACAGAGTCTTCTTCCAGTGACATGAGCCTTCCATCTGCAAAGCTATGACAGCCTGTCTCTGGACACAATCCATCCCTGGTGGACAGTGTGTCACCCTTCTGAAAAGTGATATCAGCTTTCTACTCAGAGTAATGTCTAGTTAGCTATACCGCCTGAACTGCCAAAGATCAGTTTATCAGAAAGCTCCTTCCCCAGACTCAGAACCGCCATCTTATGTTCTACAGAGAACAGTGCATGCTGGCCCTTTCCTGATCTCCTACACATACAAGGGACTGACTGCCCCTCTCTCTGAAGGTATCGAGACCTGCAGACAAATGGCAGCGCTCAGAAGCTGGAGGCTCGAGTTACTCTAGAGCTGCCTGACACTCTGTTCACTCAAGTGCTTTGGAATGGACCTTTTCCATCCGTCTGTCTCCTGCTTGCTGGGAGCTGAACCAGGGCTCTGGGGCATGGGGCATGAGCTTAAAATCCCATTCCAAGTTCATGAGTGACAAGCAGCTAATTTCCAAAGCTGTGCAGCGGATATTTTTTTTTCTTCCCTCAACCCTCTGAGGAAAAAAAAAAAAATGATGCAAATGAAATACCCCAAGGGGGAGCAGCTTGTTGTAATTTATGATTAATCTTGGAAAACCACATGAGTTAAACATTCCAGTCCTGAAGCTAACCAAAACCCAGGAACGTGATATGGCGCACTCACTAGCCCCTGGCTCCCTCCTTCCAGAACCTTCGGTCCTTTACACAAGGCAGCTCTCCTGCTGCCAGGTAGGGCACCTTAGTTGGAACTAAGAAAATGGCAACCTTAGTTAGTTTTGGGAGAGTTTTATCTGATCAGATAAAATAAAACAAACAAACAAAACAACAACAACAACAACAACAACAAGCAGGCTTTATATGTTTTGCTTTTTTAAGGACTGATCCAGTGTTCTTTATGACATGGTCGCTCTACGGATCCGCTCATCCTTTCCCAGGGTATCTGGAAGACAAATCCATGGCTGACTGTGGTAAAGAGCTCCTGAAGGCAAACAAAGGCCATGATCATGACAGTTCTCCAAAATTAGGGTATCTCAGGACAAAGTATGAAATGGTATCATTCACATGCAAGTGGGTAGAGCCAAAGACCGCCATGTTAGACTGAATAAGCCAGAGTCAAAAAGACAGACTTCAGGTTCACTCATACATGGAAAAATCTATAAGTGTGTGTGTGTGTGTGTGTGTGTGAGAGAGAGAGAGAGAGAGAGAGAGAGAGAGAGAGAGAGAGAGAATAAGAGATGGGAGATCTATGTGGGGGAAAGAAAATCAAGCCAGGGTAAATATTTTTTTTTTCAAATGTGGACTCTATGACATAGGAGCGGAAGGAGCACCTTTTGCAGGGAAAGGAGGAGCCATAGGGAGGAGGGAGAGGATATGGGAGTTGAATATGAACAAAGTCTAATGCACATGCCATAATGAAACTCTTTATTTTGTTTGTTAACTCAAAAAAAAAAAAAAAAAAAGAAGTTAAGAAAAAGAAAAATAGACCAAGGTAGCCACATGTCCCCCAAGATGGGGGACCTTCACTAGATGGCTACCTCCGACTGTAAGACAACCCTCTAACCTGTCAGGCTCCTGTTCCTCATATCCAAAGTGTCACTAACCTTGTTTGCCTTATCTCCATGATCTCTTGGGGAGGCAGAAGCACCAAGGCCAGCCGCCCACCCATGGCAGTTCCCTGTCAGAACTAAAAAGGGATGTAGGGAAGGAGGGGGGGAAGGAGGAGAGCCCACTCCTGCCAGAGTTACTCCTATGCTCTGGGCAGGCAGACGTGGGAGGGCTGCCAGACGCTTTCCACTCAGCTCCAGGTGGGCATCTCAGTCACTGACCCCACTCGATGATGGGGGTGGACAAGAAGCAGCCCTCAACTGGGGGGTCTGGGGCAATACCCTGTCGCCCCGGGGTTATGGGAGAGAGGGCAGAGGGAGAGAGGTTCCCACACAGAGTCTGTACAGTAGGCCTTGATGAGCAGAGACAGTCTATGGTTTTAGAGCTTTATTGTAGAAAGGCAGGGGGAAAGGAGAGAAGGTAGAAAGAGAGAGAGAAAGACTGGCCACGGCCAAGAGGAGACAAGGGAGAAAGGGAGAGAGAGAAGAAAGGCTAGAGAGTAAGAAAGAGGGTAAGAGGGAATAAGAGCAAGAGAAGAGAGAGGAGTGAGAGAGTGAGAGAGGAGAGAGAGAGTGAGAGAGGAGAGGACAAAGAGAGAGGATTTTAGCCTGAAGGTCAGAAGCTTGTGTCATTGCTTACGTGACTACTGACCATGCTTCTCCTGTGGGGGCTGTGGGGGGGCAGTAACTTAGACAGGAACTAGGAGGCAGGAGACGTGAGAGAAATCCTTCTGTCTCATGTAGGTGAATTATCACCACAGGGTCGCAGGGCTCAGACCTCAGCTCGACTGGAGACCAGACTGTCCATGTATAGCCCAGTGCCCCACAGTTCCCTCTGGACTTTTCATTGTCTTTGTTAATAAATATGAAATGAGCTATGCATGTGTAACGTTGGGGATATGCCTGGTGTACAGCAAGGTGGGTAATGCTGGCCGTTCCTTTATGGACTTCTAAGCAAGAGAAAAGTTGTTGCTGCACATATGACATTTTCTGGGGAACCAGATGGGAAAGAAGTCCTTCATCCTGATGGTGATTCCTGTATACCCAGGTCACCCCTGCAGTATGGTGCAGAGGAAGCAGTGGATAGGGCTATTTTAAATGAGGAAATCTCTAACATGGTCCCTTTGAGCTTCAGTTGTCACAATGTAAAGACTTTCTTGAGACAAAATTTCACACCTTAGGCCAGGAGACTCCACAGTTCACTATGTAATTCAAAATGGCCTTGAACTTGTAACAATGTTCCTGCCCCGGGGCCTCATAAATGCTTGGATTGCGTGAATAAGCCACCATGTCCTGTTTAAAAACACTTTCAGAGCCAGGCATGGTGATAGACACCTGTAATTCCTGCCCTGGGAGTGGAGGCAGAAGGATCAACTTCAAAGCTTGCCTTGCCTACACAGTGAATTTGAGATTGGTTTGGACCACATAAGACACTGTCTAAAAAAAAAAAAAAAAAAAAAAAAAAAAAACAAGCAAAAGAATGGACACCATCCTTAAAGTAACTGAGGCAAGGGACAGTCTGGAGTAGAGAATTGTCCTTGAATTTGTAGAATTTGTCCTGAGCATTTAGTGAGGTCTCCCTCTCTCCTACATTTCTTATTTATTTAGGATTTACTATTTGTTTCTTCAGGCTTCCCCACATTTGTTTTCTAGGCTACATCAGAACACGGTGGGCCAACATGAAGATCACAGTTTGCTGTCTTCTCCCACTCCCCACTTCATTTCTGGAGCTGACTTGAAGGGAACTGGCCTAAGAAGCTGTCAGGGGTAATCCAAGGGTGTTGTGAGACCCCCGTCTTCCTTAAAGGAAAGACAGCAGCATTGGCAGCCACAGTGTGGAAGGCAGGGGTAGGGGTCCTGGGATGCCCAGCTCTGAGGGCTTTTACACTAACGGGCCCGTATCCACCCACAGCTTCCCTCCCAGCTCTGATTTTAATTAGCCTCTTCCGCATGGACGCTCTCTCTTCCACCCGTGTTAATCGTGCAGTGGTCTGATGGCCCCTGATTTATGCACATCGATACTGTTTACAAACATGAAAGCTGCCCAGCAGTGTTTGAACTTTAGGCACTGCCATTGGTTATCAATAAGGACAGGAGTCTCAGCAGGTGGCGTGTCGATAGCACCAGGTCAATATTCCACTCTAGGAGATCTGGACCTAGCTGCCTGACTGGGGGAGGAGTCACTATGGTAGAGTCTCCAACTGCCTTGCCTTTACCTCCTTTAGGGGCCCATCCTCCTTCCCAGTTTGGGTGCCCCAGTTACACTACGTAGGGCCTGTCTGGTGATTTTAAGGAATTCATGGTAGGAGAAAGTTACCATTTGGGACTAATACTTTTTTTTTTTTTTTTTTCTGGTGACATTTAAGACCAGGAAGCTTTTGAGAAACTCAGTGTGGGTTGTGGCCCCTGTGTTCCACTCAAATCTCTGCAAAAGTCAGCGACCTCAGAAGAGTTAAGCAACCAGAGCCAACCTGTAGCTGATTGCTAATGGGAGCAGGGGGCAGGACTTGGAGAGGCTAAGACTTCAGGCTGGAAATCAGGAGGAGGGCTCTGAACTCTGGCTGGCTGGAAGGGATGACTTCCCTTCCATGGTGGTGCGGCTCACACTCCGTGGAAATCCACCAGAGTCTGACAGCTCCAAGTGAGCCTGGCTCACACACCACACACACTTCAAGTTCCAAGCTTCTAGTCATCCATTTTCAAACCTAACCCCTTTCCTGCTCTTACAGTGTCAAATCTGGAACCAGACAGCTCAACCCCAAGGAGTTTACCTATGGCTGTCAGGACTTCAGAAAGCAGAAATCTGATTCTTCCTCCATAGGCTCTTCTGCTCTGCTTCCCTGATGCCTTGGTTCCCTGTCCAGCCCCACCCCTTTCATGCCAACCTAAGAATGCACATCTGTTTATCTGATGTTTGGATTGGCTGGCTCCTAGAAGCAGAGCTAGCTGGAGATGCAGGACTGGAGGCTACAGCTATCCTCAAAGTTCTTGACTTACAGAACAAAGACCCAAAGTGTGATAGTGACAGCCAAACCTGATGAAGAGATGTAAGGCACACTGTGCGTGTCTGATAAAGACATGAGAGGCACACTGTGTGTGTGGACGGAGTGTTGTGACACACAGTGTGTGTGTGTGGGGGGTGTTTTTGTGTGTGACTGTATGTATGTGTGTTTGAGTGCAGTTGAATGTGTGAGTGTGCATGTGTGCAAATTGAGTATGTTTCTCTGCCACTCTCTGCCTTTCTTGACATAGGGTCAATCACTGAACCTGAGGCTCACTCACTGAGCTAGACTAGCTGACCAATGAGCTGCAAGAACTTGCCTGTCTTTTCACTCAACCCTCAGCCATAAGGTTACCAGTGCAGCCACTGTGCCTGGGTTTTTACACGGGCACTAGGGGTCTGAACTGGGTTTTCCCAAGCTCTCTCAGCTGACTCTACTGACTCAACCATCTCTGCAGCACCAAGGAGGCAGCTCTTGGAGATGTCTCCAGTTTCTGGAAGCCTCCTGAGCTCCTAAGGGGATAGTGTGGACTGTGATCTTTATCCCATGTCTAGAGCCTATGCTATGACACACTGTAGCCATTCTGTTAAAAACAAGCTGGGCCTGGTAGCCACCTTTGCATTCAAACACAGCATCTTTACAAAGTAATGGGTTAGGTTGCAAATTGGGCCTTTTTCCCTGCCTCTCTCCTCTCCCATTCTCCTTGCTAATTGGCAGAAAACTAATGAACAAGGCGCTGTCCGAGCAGATGTTCCTGGTGGAAAAGAAGGCAGAATTGGAATTTTTCTTGCTTTAAAAAAAAAATCCTTTTTGAATACATCAAGACGACAGTAGCATGTGGGAAGTCAGGAATGGAGAGGCAGTCGCAGTAGAGATTGGGAAGCACACAGAGGAGTTGGGGTGCCTGCTTGTGTGCAAAGCACATGTGTGTTTTCTTTTGTCTTCATTTACTTGCATCTTTTTTTTTCCTTTTCTTCCCCTCATATTTGGCTGTAGCTCATAATTAGCAGCTAGGCCTCTGGGACCTAATTAACCAATTCAATTAACAAGAAAAGCACACAAGTCACCCTGACATTTGTCAGCCATTAGTAGGGATGTCAGACTGGCAGTTTCAGCCACCACATTAATGGTGATTAGCTCATTTGTGATTTACTCTCTCTCCCTCTCTGCTGTCCTCCTGGAGTGAAGCCGCTAAGTCACACTGCCCAGAGCCAAGGGGTCAGCAGGTGACCCTTCATGGGTCACTAGGAAACTCTGACCAGATATCCCAGTGGGCTGCAGGCTCTATTCTTACTTCAGACGAAACATGCCTCTGCTTCTCCTAAGGTCCCGGGGAAAGCCACGTTCGTCCTGAGAAAAGCTGCTCTGTCTGTCCAGGGGTGGACATCTGTGAAGGTTTCTGTATTAGGGAAGGGGCTTTTTAAATGTCCTTGATGTTAGGGTAGGAGTCTGCTGGTTCCCAGATTTGCTTCCTTCAGGGTTGCCCCAGACTGTGCAGAGAGGTGTTTATTAAGTACCGCACATATCATTGCCTCTGACCTGCCTTAATTTAACTCCACTTCTCCAGAAGCCTTGATTTGCTAAGCAAGGGATCCAAGGCAGATGATGATGATGGTGTGTGTGTGTGTGTGCAGGGGTAGGAGATAATGGTGGGAGTGATGATGGTGAAGGTGGTGGTAGTGATGATTGGTGATGGTGGTGGTGGTGGTGGTGGTGGTGATGGTGGCAGTTGTGATGGTGGCGGTCGTGGTGATGGTGGCAATGGTTCTCAGCTGTCTGCGTTAACAGATGATGATGAGATGGCCAAGCCTGAAGCATTAAATTCCTGGTGATATGGTTCCCCAGGCAGTTCTATCCCTTTCTCTGAGTCATTCTCCAAGGAAGTTTCCAAAGCCTTGGTGTGCTAGCTTGTAGAAGTAACCAAGCATCATTTAGAGACTGCGCGTGGCCATGTATGATAGAGAGTTCTAGCAACAGTGCCATCCGTGAAGAGAGAGCTATCGTTCTCACAGGAGTTCCTATGGGGCGGGGACAGCTGAGGCCTGCTACCAACACCTCCAACTCCCTCTGATCCTTCTATGCCATTCACTTAAACACTTATGGAGTTAGTCTTCCTGTTTGCAAGATGACAGTCCCGGGATTCCAACCATCATGACTGCATTCCGGTACGGAAAGGAGGGGGAGGGGCAAGAAAATGTCAAATGCTCGTCTTCCTTTTTATTTAAATCGAAGAACCAGTCGCTTTCCAGAAACTCTGCCCAGCAGATGACCACGTCTGATTGATCAGGACTATACCGCAGGGAATGCTAGGAAACTGCTTTTTCCTGTGCTGCAAGCCCCGTGAGTAGCGGCGGTGGCAGGCGCTCAGACAGGCGCTACCATTCCCAAATCACACTGCTGTGTAGGGACAGCACAAGGATGCAGCTAGCCATGAGTTCTGCAACGCTTACTCTGAAGCCCAGGGCAGGCATCCGCAGTCATCAACATTCCCTAACACTTCCCCTCCCCCCCACAAAAAAAAAATCCAGCTGAAAACTCCAGAAGACACTCTTCACTTCCAGCTTATGTGTGTTGCTTGCTTGGTTCCGAGCTGCACGCTAAAGGGGAAAAAGGTGAGTCCCACTTCTGAGTGCTCACCCAAGAAGGCCTCCAGAAGAACCTCACGTGCCACCCTCTCCGCCCCTTCCTGCAGCCCCCCTCCACCCGAGCTCACACACCGAGTTGACCCATTCACCATGGAGACAGCTGGGCTGTGCAACTAGACTAGAGGAGGAAACAGACCCCCCCCTTTCCAAAGGTGACTCCTACCATTTGGATATCAGACTCCATTTAATTGCAGGCACCTATTGATTCATTACCACGGAACAGCCTGGATTGCTCGCCTGGGGCACAACCTTTCTCCACGGAGGGAGGCGGACATTCTTTACAGGTAATCTGCAGGGCTAACAGCAAATACCTCGAATGGAGACTATTCACGGATGAACGCTATCCCAGGCCCTTATTGTTATGCCCATTGTTCCCTCACAAAGAGCAATGGGCAGGTGAAATCTATTTTAGCTGAGAAGGCTCGACAGAAATCCTTGCTACTGAGCGTTTGATACTGATTATAGAGTCGCATCAGGGATCAGCGCTGAAAGGAGAAAGACATTTTTATTTCTGAACTTTAGAGGAGACAGTGTGTCTTGTGCTCTGACTCCCCAGGACTTGGGGCTCTAAGTGGGGAGCGAGGATTTTGTTGTGTTGTGTTGTGTTGTGTTGTATTTTGTTTTGCTTTTAATGATGTTCAATGAAAATGGGTTTGAGGTGAGGGGTGTCTGAGGGGTAGAAAGCCAGGGAGAAAAATAAAAGATATTACAATGTTACATGCTGGCAACATATGTTACTCTGAGATCATTCTCTTTGCAAAACATGTTTCCAGGGGACAGACACTGTGGGCCCGGAATGGGAATGAGGGTGTGGTAGCTCAGGAGTTGGTGGTGCTAAGTGACACCATTTGGTGCTGTGGGAAGAGGACCTTGACTCTGCTTAGGGTGGGCCTCTGTGCCACAAGCACCCTCCTCTAACAGGGTGCCCTTCAGAGTGGTGTCTTCAGACACTTCTGCCATGCCCACCTGCATGAGGCATGAGGAGAGTCGGACAAGTGACTCAGCAGTTGGGCAGAATATAGATCAACAGTATGATGTTTGTATAGTTCAGTAATAGAGGTAGGAGCGGCGAGGGAATGCTCTTGAGTGTGGAGACTGGAAGACAGCACACAGCTCCTCCTCCTCCTCCTCCTCCTCCTCCTCCTCCTCCGAGGTATTTCTAGTAGGAAGCAGTAGCACTTTCACTTGGGGTGGCCTGTAAGCATGGTGGGAATTGCTAATTCTGCCGAACTAAATGTCATTATCCACATTCTTTGGTCAAATTAAGCAAGCTTTATTTTCTGTCAGACAAGGATATCTCTCTAAAGTAGGGTTTGGGAAAAAAAAAACCCCAGCATGGAACACAAGAGAGAGTAGAGTTTAGATAGTCCATAAAACTGCAAGACTGTTTTGGGGCGGTGGGGGTGGGGTGGGTGTTGGATGATTTCTAGAGGAATTTTGATTATGTAGGATCTTGGCTGAACATTTCAAAATTATTTGACAGAGCATCTTATCATGGTACACTCCAGGTGTGAGTGAAACTCCATAGGGTGGAAAGCCTGTCCAATTCCACAAACAGGTAAAGCATGGTTGATTTGAATCTTGCAGCAAACAGAAATGAACTTGCTCTGATTCTATAAGAGAGCGGCTTCCATTCTTAAGATGGAGTCAGGCTGGTCTATCACAGTATACAAAATACTTAACAACCAGTCTGCATGAATGCCAGGCAGGCCAAGGCATGGAGGAGTGGGAATGGGTAGCAGCCATAGGGGATCGGCCGGAAGGACTGAGATGGCCTGTCAGGCATGCTTTAGACTTCAATGAAAGCATCTGTGTCCAGCCAGACCAAAGAAAATGGCCACCGACAGTCACCCCCTCACTGACCTATGGCAAGAAACTGATTTGGGAAAGTAGGTGATTCCATTGGTTGTTTGAAATAGTATATTCCATAAGCATCTACAAAGATGCATGGAAATAAAATCCAAGCAGATAAGGAGAGCAAAGGCTATTTATTCTGAGCTTGCTGAAGCAGGACATCGGTCACCATCATCTCTACTGGGCAAAGACTCAAAAGCAGGCAAGAAAACATGGAGGAATTCCCATAGAGAAAGTGAGTTTGGGGTGTCTCCTGACGAGAGAGTATGGGCTACCAAACTATCGGCAGATTAGCTGGAAGGTGCCAGCATCAGAAGAAATTCCCATCATCTGCTTTCTCTGGATGTCTTAATTTGTAAGTAGTGAAATAATTAGAGAAAGCTGCAATAACTAATTTAGTTCTGGCCTCCTAGACCAATATTGCAAAAGTTATTGTTCGGTTCCCTGGATGTTGTCACCAGAGATGGCAGTTGGGGCTGAGCAAGACTGACTTAGAGCAGACATTCAAACCCAGCAACAGAACTGAGTAATTCTCTGCAACAGAACTGAGTAATTCTCTGGATAGTACAAGCTATTATTTTTGCATAACTCAGGTCTCCTTGGGTCAGTCATTGTGATAGGAATCTGCTGCAGCTCACAGGCCCAAGTCTTATTTTACATATGTGTTGTGTCTGTTGATACATTCAGCCTCTTGGGTGTGAAGCTATAAGATGAGGTGTGACACCCTCAGCCCTGGTCTTGTCTCTAGTTTGGTCCTGCCCCTCTTCTTTTGTCATTCCTTCTCATAGATTATAGATAGATAGATAGATAGATAGATAATTGGTAGATGGATAGATGATAGAGATATAGAGAGATAGAAGATAGGTGATAGGTAGATAGATGATAGATATGTAGATGATTGATAGAAAATTGATAGATGAATAGATGATAGATAGATGATAGATATATAGATGATTGATAGGTAATTTATGAATAGATTATAGATAGATAGATAGATAGATAGATAGATAGATAGATAGATAGATAAGTGATGGATAAATGATAGAGATGGATGATAAAAGATTGATAGATATTAGATAGATTGCTGACAGATAATAGTTGATAAATGGATAAAAAGATAATTGATAGGTAGATTGATAGAAGATAGATAAATAAATGATAGATATGTAAATGATTGATGGATAAATGATAGAAATATATGATAGATAGATGATAGGTGATTGGTAGATGATTGAAAGATAGATAGATTTTTTTTTTCATGTCTAGAATGCTATTTAACAGGAACTATATTACAGGTGACTTTCTGAGACTGGCTGTGGCAACTACGAGCTGTCCCAAGAGACTCATCTGCATTGTTTTGCCTATCAGTAGGTCACTGCTCTGCTGAGTAATATTCCATAATGTAAATCAACCACTGTTGTTGGTTTTTTTATTTTAACATGTTGAAGAACATTTGGAGTGTCTGTAAATTTGGGGTGCTAGGGATAAAACTGCTGAGGACATCTGCATGTGGTTTTCTGAGTGTGCCTGTGCTTTCTTTCCTGTGAAGGGTGCCATCACAGAGTGGCATGGGTTACACATTTAGTCTTAGGCAAGCTGCTCAGCCGCTTTCTAGGCTGGTGGTTCTACTTCTGCTAGCAGAAAGAAAACGGTGCCGTTTGTCCAGCTTTTCTCCAGCCCGTGGAGGATGGACAGCTCTCCATGGTGTGTGTTACTCATTGTAAGCTGTCTGCTCTGCTTTTCTGTGTGCAATGTCTGCTCACGTATTTTACCTGCTCTTCTACTGGGATCACATGGGTTGTTTTGGTGGCAGTAGCAGTGGTGGTAGGACTTGAGAGATGCATATAAAATGCATTCTAGATCATCATCCTCCATCAGAGTTGAGTCTTGCAACATATTCTCTCTCTCTCTCTCTCTCTCTCTCTCTCTCTCTCTCTCTATATATATATATATATATATCTCTCTCTCTCTATATATATATATATATATATATATATATATATATATTTGTGTGTGTGTGTAGTATACATATATGTGTTTGTGTGTGTATGTGTGTGTGTGTGTATGTGTGTAACCACCATGCCCCTTTTTTCCTTGTCTCTGGATTCCACTTGTTCACAGCTTAAGGATGCTCTTGATAAAGCCTTTCAGTTTGTCATTCCCATCCCAGAGATGCTGACTTCAGAGATGCCCACAATCCCCACTTGCTGGATGCCTGAATCTCTGGGTCCTCTGCTGAGAAGTGGGACCACTTGCCCTCTATTGGGTGCTGAGCTCAGCTTCCTGGCCTGCAGTAGAACTCTGCTTGTGCCCAGTGCCTCAGACCTCTCATTCGTGATCCTCATGGGGACCTGGAATGGGTCGAGGGTAGGGGTGGTAGAAAGAGACGAAACTCTGGGTCAACTTCAGGAGCGAAGAATTTTTATTTCGCCACCACTATTTATACACCATTTGTCAAGCTGCTAAAGGTAGCGTGCAAGCAGGGCTTGAACAAACACCCTCATGGTCCTCTTTACCTGAGTTCTTCTTCAGACCTCCCTGCCCTTCCTTGTGGCTTTGATTTGACTGAAGGACATTTCTCCTGGATGTTAGCTCCAGTCTTCAGTTTCCTGAAGTCATGCAGCCACATCATCGTCAGGATTTGTGCCTGAGAAAAGAGCTGCAGAGCACCTAGACCCCAACACATAGGGCCTCAGGGGATTCCCCCATCTGTGCTCTTCTAGTGATCTGTCCTTATTCCTTGCTTAAAACTTCACTTATTTATGGGCTTTGATCCTTTAACCACAGACCCAAACCCTTCCATGAAACCCCCAGAACTGAGCACCATGCCTTCCCCTCCCCTCATTCTTCATCTCTGAAACAAAAGCCCATTGTACACAGAGACCCAAGGAAAGTCCAGCAGCCCTTCCCTCAAGCACTGCCCGTGAAGGAAACCAGAAAGTGGAGAAGGTGATGAAATATTTTTGGAAAGGCAATGGAGGCTCTGCTGGTGCAGGAGAAATGGGCAGAGGCGCCTTCAGCTCCATGGGAGGCACAAACTAAAAGATGGAGGGGAAAGAGGGTGCTCGCGTGTTAAAGATGGACCATATAGAAAAGTGAGGACAGGGCAGGAAAACCCAGCAAACCTTTGGGGCGGTCCTTAGAGATCAATTCCAGTGCTCTATCACCTGGACAAGGCAAGTTGAGGCATGTGCTTCCAGTGACCACAGCTGCTGCCAAGCAACAGACCACATCTGACATCGACCTGAACTCTCGCTCCTGCAGAGGGCTGTGAAGACATCAGCCTGGTATGCTTTTTCCTAATTTACTCCCTAATACGCCTCCAAACAGGGTCTTGCTGGTCCTTCTGGAGTCCTTGAGAACTGCAGGTTCGAGGGTGCTCATGGCGATAGGACAGGCAGCAATGCAGTGCCCCTGTGTGGAAGGGGTCTAATCTCTTCCCCTGCCCCTTCCCCTGATGATCACCTTTCAGCTGACACAAGGTAGGTTCAGCTTGAGCACCCACCCCCCACCCCCAACTAGACACGCCAAAGCCTCAGACTCTGAACACAGACAGTTACACACAAGAGTTCCAGGTTGGAGTTTCATAAATATTCCAAAGTTGGAGGGAAAACATCCACACTGCTTCTGGTCTCCAGCATCTTGGATACAGGATGCTCAGCCTATGCGGTTTGACTGAAAAAGAAAGTGCTCCTACTGTTCAGGGTTATAGACCCAGCCATTGCCAGGACAGTCGTTCTTCCCTTTATCCTAGAAACTGCACATAGTACACCAGATTCTGTGATCAAATGAAGTTTGGTCCTGGAGAGACCAGATGCATGTAAGCCTGCTCAAGGCTGAAAAGCTGCAGCTCGAAGCCTGTTTACCTTTTTCTACCTCTATGTTTTGAAAACACTGCTGACCATGGAACAAGGCTTCGGTGTCTCAGAGACCCCGTGTGTGCCTGGCGGCAGAGTTCAGGAGCCTGGTCGGTGAGTAGAAGAGATGGGACCTCCCTGCTTCCCTGTGGCTTCTCTGTTTGACAGAGAGTTAAAGGAAAGGTGGACACCACTAAACTGAGACTCTGAGACCCAAACCAGAGGAGGTGAGTGCTCTGGGTGTGGTGGCCCAGTGGGTAAAGTGCTTGCCACGCAGGCAAGCTAGCAAGCCTGAGGACATGAGTTCAGATCCCCAGGACCACACCAACGAAGAGCCAGGGGAGGCAGCACATATACTTGTAATCCTGGTTCTGGAAAGGCAGAAACAGGAGGAAACCATGAGCCTGCCAGCCAGCCAGGCTAGGATCTAATGACTAAGTGTTCATCAGCAGGGTACCAGAGTAGACAATTTGCCATGCACCATCAGGAAACCCTGCTGACAGCTCTGAGCTCAGTGCAAAGTGGCAATCTCCCTTTGTCAGCTGGGCTCTCCCTTCTCCTACTTGGGGCATCCCAGACCCCACTGCACCTGAGATTCCTGGAATGCCTCCCCACGCTAATGAGGCATCTCAGGACCTTAGCCTTCGTGCAGCCAATGACCTTTGCCCACTCTGGATATTCTCATCCCTTTCCCCAAAACTATACAACCCTTGGTTCACCCCGAATAAGGTGCATGAGGACAAGCCCACCCTGAGTAAAGAAATATGCACAAGCTGAGATCATCACTGAAGATCCTCAGAGAAGTCCTTCTCCTCCCCCAACCTCTCAACGCAGGCATTCATTCCCAGCTAGACTGGGGTCCTGCAGAACTCCATCACTTCAGGGCTTCACTTAGTCCTTCCAGCCTGGTGTGTAGAGGCATCGGGACACCCTGAGCGGGAAGAAGCAGAAGATGAGCAACCATAGTTGGACCTCAAAACGCATACCACAACACACTGTGTTCCCTGCCTGAACCAAGATCTTGGGAAAATAGTCTCAGACAGACCTGAAGCCTCAGCAGACACTCTCCTCTGCCCCCCGAGAAGTGGCTGCCGATGACATCATGCCGAGGTCTTGAGGAGGGAGCTGAGGAATTAGGTCACTCCAGGGCAGGGACTCTGCCCTCTGTTTATTTATCTTTGTTTCTAGTTATAGTTTTCACCGTCTAACACAGATTGAGTGTGCAGTAAACTGCCTGAGAGTGAATGAACAGGTCAACTTTTTTTTTTTTTTTTTTTGATGGCGTCTTTGCTTATTTTCTTCTGCTGACTGAGTTCTGCTGACGGGTGTTCTGACTGGATACCTGAGAGTGAGTCACTTGTCAACTATGAGTCACTTGTCAACTATGAAGAGGGTTATTTAGTCCACAGTCCTGGGGTCTGGAAACACAGGACCACGTGGAACAATCACTTTTTGTTTGTTTGTTTGTTTGTTTTGAGACAGGGTTTCTCTGTATAGCCCTGGCTGTCCTGGAACTCACGGTGTAGACCAGGCTGGCCTCGAACTCAGAAATCCCGCCTGCCTCTGCCTCCCAAGTGCTGGGATTAAAGGTGTGCGCCACCATGCCCGGCAGCAATCACTTTCTTTTTTAACAACAAAAGATGTGTTTATTTTATTACATGTGGATAAGTGCTTTGCCTGTGTGTATGTATGTGTACTGCATGCATGCTAGTGCCCCTTGAGGTCAGAAGAGGGTGTTGGTTCCCCTGAAGACAGAGTTAAAGATGGTTGCTGTGAGACAGTATATGAGGCAAAGACTTCTTAGCTTAAGGTGCAGGTCTCATGACAGAGAAACTGATGGGAAGGTAGGTAAGAGAGTGGAAGATGATGAAGGGGACCAAGAGGGAGCTGTTGTGTAGTGACTAACCTTCTCTTGTGATAATCACGTTAGTCCCCTCACGGGTGGGAGGCAGAATTCCCATGATCCAACGTCCCTCAGTGACCCTACCACCTCTCACCTTCCTTAGACTGGCAATTAAACCCTAACATGAGTTTTGGCAGCGACATTCCAGCCCCAAACCACAGCAGTTGGTCATCACCTTGAACAAGTCTACCACACTTCAAACAGACTCACAGAGCCAGAGCGGCCGAACAAGATGCCCTTCGTCACTTGGATTTTTCCTCCAAGGTCTCATTAAGTTACTGTTTAAGATGATCAGCTTATCCATTTAAAAAATTGAGTGTCCGTTAGGGCATCTGGGACTTTGGGGGCATGCACACAGTGGAACAAATAAGCCTGTTGCCAAGGGACACAGAGGCTGCTCCAAGTCTGGCCTCAGCTCCCTACCCTCTCCCACTCCACCCCCTCCCAACCCAGCCCACATTGTCCCAAAGCATTTGTCCTTAATGGTCAATTCGAGAGTATTTCAGGGGAAATTTAACGCATATGGTTTTGATTTGTTTACACTTAACTCATCAAAACACTGGGTTTTTTTTCCCCCTGGGAATTCGTTGCCGTTTGGGAAATATTTTCAGATGTGATAAAAGCTTTTTAAATGATCGGGAAAGAGTCTGAAACTGAGTCATAGAAACAAGGCAGGCTCAACTTAGAAGTAAGCTGAGGGTCAGGTTAGGGATGGAGACGGAAATCTCAATAGGGTAGACCCAGTGTGAATGCCTCGAACTGGACCCACCCCTGCAGACGGACGACGGGGAGAGGAGATTTCTGCTTCTACCGCCTGGAGTAAAACTCCCTAGGCTCACCTCTATGGCTTGGGTCACCTGGTCCCTCTGAATTCACTGCTTGTCTGTGGTTACTGCAGGGAGGGGGAGCTTGAATGCGACTGGACATCTTTGATTTACATACGCCAAACCAAAGACCAGAGATGGGAAAAACTTGCCCAGACTCACAGGCACTTCACATAGAGCCCCAAACCAGGTCTCCTGAGACACATCCCCGTGCTGAACTGTAACCGACATCGCTCTGCTTCAACTGCTATCCAGAGTCACCATGTTTGGGGACAAATGATAAGCGGATGCTTTCCTGTGGAATGTGATGCTGGGCAGGTTTCAAATCTTCTCTGAGTTAGCTGAGCCACATGGCTAGATTCAGGATTCAGGTCTCAACCCTGAGTCTGACAAGTCAGTTGATCTTGGGCAGGTCAGTAGCTACCACTGTAGAGGTCACTCGGTGTACGCATGGTCTCCCTCCCCTCTCAGTCCTCTCTTGGATGATTCTTTCCCAGTGTCCCTGTCCACCTGATTAGACAAACCCTCCTTCAGTGATCTAGAGCTGACCGCTGGTCAGACCATGAATGCTCAGAGAGAGAAGTGAGGACCCATAACCACTTCAACTACATGGACAAGTTCTTTAGACAGAAGGAAAAGGAAGGGGTTTTCTGGTGAAAGTTGGTATTCAGAGCCAAATACAGGCTCTGAAGATCACCCTGAGACCCTAGTTACGACTTCAAAAGCAGGTTTCAATCTTTATATTTAGCTCTAACAATTGGAGCATCTAAATCTAATAGTATTGACGGTCACCAGGTATGGAGATAAACATTATTCACATACTTTATTATTTATTTATTCATCTATTTATTTAATCTTCATAACAACAGTTCCTCAGTGACATCAACGATGGGTAACTGAGATTTAAGTGGTAAATGTTGCAGAAGCAGGTTATGTAAACAGTACCCTCTGGTGTTGGGAGGCTGCATAGCTGTAACTGAAACCACAGCTCTCATCTCTCATATGATAAATTCACATAACCTATTTGCTCTTTAATTGCTTCCAATAACACATACATCTCAGAAAACAGACACAGAGGCTCAGCTAGAAAATGAAGGAGGCTTCCAGAGCCCCAGGCATCATCCTACAAGACCCTTTGCAACAAAGTTTCATGAACTCCGCCTCCAGTGGCACATCACAGATGCAGATTCCATGATGGAAGAGCTTTACTATGTTTCCCTGGAGACTCTGGCTCAAAAGTTGCCAAATGAATGTTTATTTACAAGCGAGTAAGTGAGTAAGCTGTCCAAGATACACACCAAGAAAGGTTGCCTTAACCAAACTGCCTGTTAGGCCGCAGTGGGGAAGCAATCCTGGTGTTGGAGGTTGGAAGAGCAAGGCTGCTGGACTTGATGCCAGGCAGTTGATGGAGCCCTCAGGGCCCAGAATGAGGCTGTGCTTCCTAAAGCACCCCAGAGTTCTTTAGCCTTGTACAACAGCTGGCCAAAAGGCATTTTCTTAGAAAAACTAAGTCAATCCAACGCGGGGTCCACGTGGCCACTGAGTTGATGTTGAGAGAGCTGGACTGTGGATATCTAGCCCTTCAAGCAGATATTCTGGTTGGACCTCTTAATACTTCTTAATGCAAGGAGGACAGGTCAGGTCAAGGCAGTCCTGTGCCCTGCAGGCTGGCCCCCTGCGCATTGAGAAGATTCAGAAATGCTGCCATCTTGTGGCACCTCCGGGTCAGAGCAAAGTGGTCCCCAGCTCCATCCTTTAGCAAACCAAACTCAGGTCCCCATCTCTCTCTCTCAGTTTCCTCTCCCATCTTTCCCCACCTGAACATCAGCAAAGTGGAGGAAATTTTGTATGGATACAGTTTTGAAACTTTTAAATTTATTTCCTGAAAAGTACACAAAAAAGTCCTCTTTTAATTCTTAGGACTCTTCTGACAGCAAGCTCTGTCAAGGTCTGCCAAGGAGAGGCACTCACATCTAGGGCAACATCTTGAACCCAGCTCAGGGAAGAAGCAGTAGAACCCAAATATGCCTGCAGATCAGCCTGTCCTGAGGAGGACTTGAGATGCTAAGAATTCCATATTGGACATGAGAATTCCTCTCAGCTTCTGAAAGCTTTGATCACAAACTGGATAATTCCACACTAAAATATTGATCTAAACTGATAGGGCCTGTTGGTTAGAGAGCCCGGATTGTCCCTTGGGTTTCTAGGTGGAACGGGCACTTGATATGCCCAAGGAGACTGCATCGTGACAACATAATATCAGGATGCTCGCCCATCCTCAGCCTCTGGGTGTCGGCAGCATTCTAAATAAACAAAGCCCAGACAGGCGATCTGTCAGTGTGTCTCAGAGCTGCAGGGCTGCAGACTCGCAATCACAGAGCCATGAGCAGGTCTGCCCACCCACTCCTGCTCTGCCATGGAGACTGCCTTGGGTAAAACCATCAAGGTGTGGAAATTGAACTTGATACACACAGTCGTCCCCACCCCCACCCCCCAGCTCTCCTAGAAGTTATAGATCCACAGGGACCAGGTCTCTGAAGGAAGGGGTTGGGAAACAAGATGATAAATTATGACAGAAACAGAAAACTGGAAAGCTGGACAGGATTGTGTCATCTGTAATCCCAGCATGAATGCTGCTGAAGCAAGAGGACTGGCGCCAGTCCGAGGCCAGCCTGGGCTACAGACTGAGACTGCTTCCAAAAGAGAACAGGAAATGCTGTGAATATTACTGAAGGAAAAGAATAGGAAGGAGGGAGGGAGGGAGAGAGAAAAAGAAAAGGAAAAGGAAACCCAGATTGGACCCTGTGAGGGCCTTCTGCACACTGAACTGAAAATATGAGCATTTGAACTTAGGGGCAAGGGACAATTTATCCAAATGGTTGCTCATCTATCCAGAAAGATAATCAGATTGAACCTGACAACCACAGTTATGTAACACAAAAGAGAGACTGGGAGTAAGAAAAAGGACGTATCAAACTGCTTGCTTAGTTTCCCCCTGGGGTCAACAGCAGGGTCCAAGAACTCTTCTGCTTTAGGCGTACTCCCAGAAGGGCAAAGCACAAAAATTAGAGACCTCTCCTGAAACACTGCCCCAGGCCTGCTGGGCCCACAACTCAAAAAGGGAGAAGCTAAAACGGGTGCCCCATCCCGAGTGTCAGAGCAGGGTCCGCAGCGCAGGTGTAGCTGGTTCGGGGCTTTGTGCGGTTAGCTCTGGAGTTTAAATAGGCTTTCTGTTTCTCCTATTTCCAGATCCCCTGGAGGAACACTACATCTTCCAGGAAAGCAGGCTGTGGGTTACGGAAGATAGAACGAAGCAGCTAGCACTAGAGGACAGGAGTGATGAGAATGAGCACCCTCCCCCAGACACAGCTCCTCCCACTCTGGTTCCACCTTGTGGTTAGATTTGACGAATGACTTTGCGCAGAAATGGCCCATGTGCCTTTCACACCAGAAGCTGGACATCTGAAATTCTTTCCCTCAGCTGTTTGAAATCCGGACTATTTGATAAGATGGTACCTCCATCAGCCTACTTGGCTCCATGACTCCCGCTACCAGTATGGGATGGACTTGGAGTATGTCCACAAATAAAAGCAAGTAAGAGCGTTTGTTTCTTAGGGTGTGTTCCGGTACTGGAAAGCTGTTGTTTCATTAGCACGGCTTAGTCTGTCTCGGCTGGTACAATGGTTTTGGTTCAGATAAGTAACTCTGGTTCGACTCTGAAGCCAGTCACTTCCTGTCTCTCAACTTCATTTGGCTATGTGCTTCAGGAGGGCGGGGCTTGCTAAGACTCAGTGTTCCCAGCAGAAGGAGGAAGAGTAGAACTAGTTATTTGTGAGTCATGCTCACAGAAACGCTCATAGCCAGGTCCAAAGACATTTTCCTGCTCCTTCAGCAACTGAAGGAAGGAGGCTGAGGACGCAGGGTCTCTAAACTGCATCTCTGGAGAAGTTTGGCCCCTCCCTATCCCCGAGTGCCTGCCAGTCCCCTGAATCCACCCAACTCCACACTCAACTCACTCATTGGCTTATACATTCCTGGTATGTAGTCTATCTCAGGAAGCAAAACAAAGTTCATCAAAATAGCCAAGTTCGATGGGTTTTATTTTACTTTTTTTGTGAACCAACAAAGATTCACCCAAGGACCCCAAGTCTGTGGTGACAGCCTTGTACAGAGAAAAAAGACATTCTCCACAGTGACCATGATATGTGGTAAAAATCCTTAGATTCTTACATAAATATATGTAGATATAGATATAGATATAGATATAGATATAGATATAGATATAGATATAGACCTCTGCATACAGAATTTGAATTTGTCAACACTGGGGAAAAATTATCCCAATTTATAGTGCTAAGCCATACTACTTTAGAAACATTAAGCATACTTTTCCCATCTGTATGGAAGCAACTCTATTAAATATGAGAGGACATATCTATGTAAGTTGTATTAAAGAAACTAGTAAAATATTGCCTACATAATAGAAATGAAACAAATGATAAATTAGTACCTAGGAATGTTCATCTATAGTTATAGATAACAGCACCTACTTACAGATGACATCACCTAAGTCAACAAGTTCAAGTTTCAAATGAGAAAAAAATAGACTCAGGGAGATTCAATGACTCAAGTCAATGGCACAGATAGGATAGTCAGTGGAAGAATCCAGACAACCCTTCCCCCATTTCTCAAATTCCCTGATGTTCTTTCAATTGTTTTTGTTTTTGTACAAGGTCTTACACACCCCAGTCTGGCCTCCAACTTGTTGTGGAGCCAAGGATGACCTTGAACTTCTTAATCCTCCTGCTTCTACCTTCCCAAGCACAGGCTAGGCAAACACTCTACTGACCAAGCTGCATCTCAGCCCCAGACAATGTCCTCTGGATGAACTAATAGTTTGTAAGGTCTTAAAATGTCTCAGTAGGCACATCTGGGATAAGTGCAGGAGGTCTGTAAGTTTTAAGGTTTCCAGGAAGCCTGGCTTGGAAATCCCCACCTGCACAGGGAGATGAGAGTCATGAATTTGAGCCCAATATGGTTTGTATACCGAGCTACAACCTAGCCTGGGGTACACAGCAAGTCCTTGCCTCAAATAAATCAACCAATCAAAATCCCCAAAGCAGAGAGTCTTGCATTATATGAGCTTTCCACAAGAGTTTGTGAAATGGACTAAGAGTTCTTTCAGCTGCTAAGCTTGGGCTGAATGTGCAGAGCTAGCAAGAATGCTTCAGGTTGCTTCATAAGGGGACCTGGAATAAGGGTCATCATCCTCTGGGCTGTGGGAGAGAAGAGACCTGCCCAGGGGCCCACGGCCACAACACGCTCAGGGCAACACGTTCAGGGCAGAGGCGCAAATTCTTGCCTTATCACTAAACTGATTTTACCAGTCTGGGTGGGCGGGTCAAAACGAAATGCAAACCCACTTGGCAGATTGATACACTCAGGAGAGTCTTGTGCAGATTCAGCTGCAAAGCATCTGGCTTAGTAGACCACAGGGCAGGGCCAGGCTGTGTAGCCCATGCTTTGGTAACAAACACAGAAGAGGTGGTGATTTAAACTTCCGGAGTCAAAACTGAGCCCACCTGACCTCAGGCCAAGATGCTAGTAGTCCTGGGGCCTTTCAGAAGGAAGAGTTCATTCCCTGGCCTCTGCTCTCTTTTGAGGTCATATGTGTTCATGGCTCCTAACCCCATCTTCAACGCCAGGGCATGGCATGCCAGTGACAATCCTTATGAGCCATTTTATGTGACCTAAGCATAGCTGCCAGGCAGTCACAGCTCATCCCCATCTCTGAGTCCTTAACCTTTTGTCTCGATAGATGGTCTGACTGCAGGTTCTGTTGATTCAGCACGGACATCTTGTGGGGGCTGCTAGGTTAAAGCTCTGGCCTATACAGCAGGCTATAGCGTACGTGCGTCCTGCGTCTCTGTTCTCCTCCCCCAACTTCCCTCAAACACAGGTGGTGACTTCACCCCGGGCTACATCTGCTTCCAAACTGCTTCCATAGTTCTCACCCAAAGCCGCACCATTTGATTCAGAAATTACATGCAGGACTAATTGTTGCTGGAGGCTACTTATGAAAGGGGGATCGTGCGCAACACCAAAGCCAGCATATGACTTAAGGTAGGAAATGAATGGCTCTAGGAGAAGGATAAGAAAATACACAGAT
Source organism: Mus pahari (assembly GCF_900095145.1). Taxonomy (NCBI): domain Eukaryota; kingdom Metazoa; phylum Chordata; class Mammalia; order Rodentia; family Muridae; genus Mus; species Mus pahari. Next base: position 167,296,607 of record NC_034590.1, read on the forward strand.
TCTGATGCACTCTGAACCTGCATTCCCCAGCGACAATTTCTTATAAGACTGTAATACGGCTTCTTAACTAGGATATCGACATTGATATAATACCTTGATTTTATTCATAATTGGCCAGTTTTACTTGTGTGTGTTCTTGTGTGTGTGTGTGTGTGTGTGTGTGTGTGTGTGTGAGACCCAAGCACACGTGCATGTGAACTTAGATCAATGCAGTTTTATCTCCTGTTTAGGGCTGGGCATTTATCATTGCACTCTAGAGACTGAGAAACTCTTTAACCATAAAGATCTCTCATGAAAACTTAGTTTGTTTTTTTTTTTAAAGGAGAAACTATAAATAATACCTTACATAATGAAAACAGAAGATATTAAAGAGTACAGCAGCCTCCTTTACCCACAGGGCATGTTTCAACACCCACAGTGGATACTTGCAACCACACTTAGCATAAAGTTCCATGCATAAGTACCTCAGAATCTGTGCAGCCATCCCTTGGGCGCAGTAAATGGCTTGTGGTCATTGGTTCTAGGGCTCACTTGCTAACCCAAGCTCAGTGTTTTCTGGTGATTCACTTTGTCAGCAATTGGAATGTTTCCTGTCTATAGCTTCCACTCCCTAACATAATGCCTTCTCTACTTTCCCTAAGCACTATGCACTTGTGATCTGAGATGTCTTGACAAAAGTATGAGTTTCTACGTAGATGGAAGATTCCTTCTTCCATCAGCATGGGATGTTTTTGTCATGATACAGCTTTATGAACGTACCTCTTGATCACCAAAAGACTGAACTTACAGCAGACCTCTCAACAAAGTTAATAGTACACCGCAACAGCATTTAGGACTATATACACTTAGCCTGCTGTCCTACTGTGTGCTTGCCTGTTTAACCTGCCTGATTTAAAAGAACAATGTAACGAACCTTACCATGTCTTGGACTTGCCTTGCCATCAGCTTTTACAACCTAAGCTAAACACACAGCTTTAATCTTGGGTTATGCACTCTGGGTTGTATACCTGGAGTAAGGCATGTGTCTGGGTTATGACTATCATTTACTGAAGGCAGCTTGAAGGTTGGAATAAACCTGCTTGATAACATCTGTTTTCAGTGCTGTGTGTTTCTGGGCCAGCTGGGTCAGTAATGACTTCTTTCTCCCCTTATAAAACTGCAGAAGATTCCTGTGAAGAAATCCCATGTTATATTTTCTGTGCAGGTCAATAAAGACAGAGCAAAACCTTTTGTTAGGACACACACACAGAGAGAGAGAGAGAGAGAGAGAGAGAGAGAGAGAAAGAGACAGAGACAGAGACAGAGACAGAGACAGAGACAAGACAGATATTTAGGCACACACAGACACATGAGTAGATTCCATCATCAGACACAGCAACAACTCTAAGGCCTCAGGTACAACACACACAGCAGACAGATCACAGATGGGCCTCTAGCTGCGGATACAGACAGACAGAAGGCACGGGGGAGAAGTAGAGAGTCTGACACATTTGGTGCCCTCTGTGGTTTTCATGTCCTTATTCAGTCAAGAACTTTCAGCTGAGCGGTGGTGACACATGCCTTTAATCCCAGCACTTGGGAGGCAGAAACAGGTGGATTTCTGGGTTCAAGACCAGCCTGGTCTACAGAGTGAGTTCCAGGACAGCCAGGGCTATACAGAGAAACCCTGCCCACCCCCCTCCCCCCAAAAAAAACAAAACCAAAAGAAAAAAAAACTTTCACATTTTCCCTTGGAGGAAGCTCTACTGCCACTTGTACTGTGGGGCTGTTATTAAGTAGACTAAAGGTGATTTGAATGCAAGCATTGTGATAGGGTGGCAGCTGATTTGATACCAAGGTACCTATCAAGTGGCCAACAGAGACGTTGCACAGGCTCGATGGCTGTGGATACCGAATGAGTGAGGTAACAGATACAGCGACTTAGCAGCTTCCATGCTAACCCCTAACGTTAGAAAACTCTAGAACCCAGTCCTATTAAATGGTCAAGGAACAGATAATCCCAACCTAATGCTCATTTCAGAAATCAGAAAGAGGGAAGGCAGCCTAACTCGTTTTACTGCTGGAATACAAGTCATAACTGTATGAGAACAGAAAGGTAAAGTGCCCTAGAAAGACTTCAGCCGACTGAGTCTAACACGCAAAAGCTCAGAACGAGAAGGCCACCTGTGTTTCACAAAGCAAAGATGGCTTAACCGCAGAGAACCTATTATCACATAATTCAGCGCACTGATGGCCTAGAGGGGAAAACCTGTGCACCTATAAGTGGATTTGGAATAGTTAAATAAAATTCAGTGCCTAATTATTGCTTTTAAGTCAGAAGAAAGGATTCTTTTTAAAAGTTACTTTAGCTTGATAAATGCTAAATAGTCAATGCCCGTGCAAAAATTAAACTTGGAAAAAGAATTAAACTCAGATGATTCCACTGGCACGGGCCAACTCCACAAAGGTACAAACTGTGCTTTCTAAGATAATCCAGCAGGGGTGTCTGATCCTAACTATAGCACAAGGAAAAGGAACAGCATGCAGATATTTAAAGTACAAGAATAAAATGTGTCCCTAGTGAGAGAGGATAGTGATCATTTCTGCAGTGAAACCAACAGAACCTCCTGCAAAGGTTTTAGGCACACTAAGATGTTAGCGATGGTACCACAACCCAGAGCAATTTACATGCCTTAGACAAAATTGCATTTCTGACTTCTACTGTGGCCACATTGGTGTTCATTTGACCAGACTCAATACCTTAAGACAAAAGAATAAAACAGAATAGAATATACAAAGTAAATATTTTTCAATGGATAGCAGGCAGTGGAAGGCTATGATCCCCAAAAAAGTAGCAACAAAAAAAGTAAGGCTCAGTTCCCCACCTGGAGGAACAAAAATACAAAGTGAAGAGGAGAGCTTATAGCTGCACTGCGGGGCTTAAGGAGATGTGGGAGAAGGGCTTGTGTGTATTTTTGTTGATTACTGAACTGTGCATGTATAGGACAAAAGTCCATGAAGCCATGGAGACAGCACTGGAGACCTGTGACGTCTATGACTTCCAAGTGGTTTCAGGACTGAGCTAGGCACTCCTGAGTTCTGACCAACAGGTAGACTGTGTAGATCTAGCCCTAAACTACTAAACTAGCCCTGAGGAAAGCTGACGCTAAGCCCATCCCAATAAAAGACAAGGCTTAAAAGAGTCAACCAACACACAGGACAAACCACAACTGCACGTCCAGCAAAACCCTGAACTCAGCATAGAGTTCTCAATGCATAGAATTCAATTAACAACTTGTATACATAAACAGAGGCAGGAAACCATCACTTGTGGCTGGGGATAGGGTGCAGGAGAAAACACCTAAGAAACAAATAGTAGAAACAAGGACTAAGTAACTAGAGCTCTAAGGTATCTTTTATATGAATGTTTATGGTCTTAAAACAAAGTATTGATACAATGTTCAGAGATAAGCAGGAATTAAGGCATTTGCTGCTCTTGCAGAGGACAAGAGTTTGGTTCCCCCTAACTTCAGCTCCAGGGTATCCAGTGGCCTCTTCTGGGCTCCACAAGCTCTCATACTCACATGCCCATTGCCACACACATACTCACAGTTATAAACAGTAAAATGGTGGGCATGGCTTGAATCCCAGCACTCCGGAGGCAGAAGCAGGGAAATCTCTGTGGGTTCAGAGCCAGCCTGGTCTGCATAGTTGAGTTCCTGGGCAGTCAAGGATCATGTATTGAGGCCATATCTCAACAAGATACATTATTTAAAAAAAATATAAGCGACATACTAACTTCTGTAAAATTCAGGGAGAACAGTATTTTAAGGAAGGTTTGTGGACATCAGAACTCCTTTTAGAGCATCACATTTTAAAAATCTAGAATATATGAAAAAATAAGGTAAATTTAGTAGAAAGATGAACCCACTCAAGATAAAAATGGGACATCAAAAAAGGAAAAAAGAGAAAAATGAATAAAATGAAAGCTGGTTTCATAAAATATAAATAAAACTAAGACACTTTAAAACAAATTGATCAAGAAGAAGAGTTAACATAGAAGAATTAGTAATAAAACAATAGGGCTTTATTACAGACCCCACAGATGTTAAAATGCAAATAAGGGAATATGTTATGTAAAAACTATGCCGATTAATGTTACAACTATATAAATTCATTTGATCTTATGAAAAGGAAAATCTAACATATTCTCACTAAGCCCCAGTTCCAATGACTTCATTAGCAAACACTAGTAAATATTTAGAGAAGAAAAGTGTTAGTCTCCAATTCTTTCAGAAAACAAGAGGCAAGAATTCCCAACTCATATAGTGAGTGGGGAGTACTTGCCTATTAAGATGAAACAAAGACATTACAAGAAAAAAAAATATGGATAAAATCCACATTTAAACATGCTGAAATTCTTACCAAAATATTAGTAAATCTTATCCATGGACATAAGCCATGTGACCAGATGAGCTTCTCTCAGGAATGCAAGGATGATTTAGCATTAAAAATCAGTTGCCATAACTCATCTTATTAATGAACTAAAAGAAATTTCCTATGTTATTTCCACTCAGGAATTTTCTTAATGTGATAATGGTCTTCTACAAAATACTCTATGGTCAATATCATACTTAGTAATAAAAAATTTAAAAATTCTTAAAAATTGAAAACAAGTTACAAGCTCTCAACACATCTGTTCAGTATTATAATAGAGGCCCTATGACATGCAATAAGATGAAAAGATTAAATACAAGGCCTTGGGTGGGTGGGAGATGTAGGAATCAAAGGGTTGAGAAGGAACATTGGGGGTAAATGAAAAGGCTATATTTTAGTTGTGACAGAGGTTAAATGGACACACACAAACAGAGCCTAACAATTAAAATGAGTTTCATCTTATTGTTTGTAAAATTTTGTCTCAATAAAGTTGATGTCTGAAAAATTAAAAGATTCCTGGTAAGGAAAGCTCTACTATATCAGCAACAACGTCCTAGTAAATACAAAAGCACTCAGCTGTGATAGCCTGCCCTGCCTCCATTACAGCAAGTATCCAGGAATTAACCTTATGGAAAATGCACAAGATTCTTTCAGAGAAATATATAAATAAAATGAGACCCACATAGAGTCATAGGACATCTTTAGGAACATATTGACTCAAGTCCCTCAATATTAGTTCTTCAAATTATATTCAAAGCCAGTAAAATTTTATTTTAATGGCTCTTACTAAAAATAAGTCTATACAGATAGCAACCACATCTTTGAAAAATAAGAAAACAAAGAAAGAAAACTTTGCTCTGCTATCCAGAATTTCTACAGGATGTAGACATAAAGATAGGAAGACACCAGTGTGGAGAGAGGTAGAAAAATGGAGTAAGAAAGAGACTGGAGAGATGGCTTAGCAATTCAGAGTACTGGTTGCTCTTTCAAGAGGTCCTGGGTTCAAGTCCCAGCAACCACATAGTGGCTCAAAACCATCTGTAATGGGATCTGATGCCTCTTCTGGCACTCAGGTGTACATGCAGATGGAGCACTCATATACATAAACGGAGTAAGAAAGCGACTGAAGATTCCTGTCATGACCATGATGAGGCCCCGGGATCAACAAAGGCAGGGGGTGGGTTATGAAGAACGTGCTGTTAACTGGCAGTTCTGATGGAGATGAATGCAGTTGTGGCTCTAATTCAAAACGCATTTTAAAACGACTCATAAAAAGTCCTAAATGTGAAAGAAAAATACTAGGTAGACACTAGAAGAATATGTAAAAGCAGCATAATTTTGACCCTATGGTGTCAAGGACACCTAAAACATAAATCATAGGACAAAAACAGATATGGTAAATTTGAATACATTAAAAATTTAAAATATCTATTCAAACATGGCCACCTGAGGCAGAACAAATGAGCTCAGATTGGGAGCAGATAGAGCATTGTCCAGTTCAACAAAGAAATGCGCTCTAGATTACAAGGTAGTTATGAGCTCTCAACAACAGGGTGAAAGCGAGAGAAATCCGATGGGAGAAGGGACACTCCCAGAAGGGGAACCCAACGGGCCATGAATATGTGGGAGATGTGAAGGTCCATTGTTCATTTAAAAGATGTCAGGGAGGAAGGAGCAGGTGCTGGTGAGGATGTGGGCAGCTGCTGCTCTGTGCCAGCCCTCAGCACTGCGCAGCTCTGGAGATGACCTACGCTGGATGCTGAGCTCCACGTTCGTTCGTTCGTAGCTGGCCCTCTAAGAAGCTCCAGCCGCCATTTCATGTGAGAGGGCTCCTGCAGGAGAGACCCTGGCGGCCAGAGGAGACGGGAGCATGCAGAACGCCGTGTGTCTACTTGGTACTGCGCAGATGGGAGATACACGGTCGGTAGCAGGACATTAGGGTCCCGAACACCAGTCTTTGGAGGACAGAAAGCATCCCGGGCTTTAGCATGCTCTGGGTGCGTCTGTGGGCCGCCGTGCCTCAGAATACCAGCGCATGCTGTGGACAGGCCATGGCTCTTACTCCTTCAGGGGCCAAGTTACAGAGCCAATCGTTAGGAAACGTCTGCAGGGATCCCTTGAGGGTTGACCTATTTATTTTTCACCAGGAGTTCTCATCATCCTTAGGTCTCTGTAACAGTCTCATTGAACCCCCAAAGACAAAGACAAGGTGCCTCATCCAGCCCTAGCCTTCCTCCCAGGCCTCATCTGGTCCCTTTAGTGACCTGGGGTCCCAAGCAGAGGCCTGAGGGCCCAACGTTTGACCTGGGTTGTGTAGCCTCAAAGTTTAGTCATACTTATGGGTCTACAGAGCATGTCCGTAGCTGAACACGTCAGGGGACAAAATAGCTTTGCCTGTGGTAAGGGAACCGGCTTTGTGTTGCCTACCACCGCCCCATCTGGCTGATCTGTGACTGGGAATGTGTGATTAGAAATGAGAAGATCTCAGAAGGAGGTCCTGTCTGTCATTTATACGTCAGTGAGGATAGAATCCGTACAGACTTCCCTGAGGTGGCAGACTTCCCTGAGGTGGCGTGTGAGAGCTCTTGAGCGGTCTGCTCTGCCGGGAAAGATGCAGACTTCTGAGGCGACATAGGAAGAAGCCATGGGGTTGCCAAAGGCTGCACTCACTCCTGATTGGCTCTGGTTTGGACTGCCCAAAGGTTACAGAGCCCCAGAATGCAGGGCCACCCCTGCTTGGCCAGGCCACTCCTGCTAGCAGTAGGTGATGCCCCACCCAAACCTTCCCTTATATTTTTGGTCTTTAGAAACCTCTCACTGTCCCTGTGACTTCTGGGTTTGTTCTCATGTTTTCTATCACCCTCCATTGTACTATTCTGCCTTTTCCCTCTTTGTCCTTCTCTTCATGGTTACCTCCTCCCCCTCCCCCCTCCTCTCCCTCCTCCCCCTCCTCCCCTTCCCCTCTCCTCCATCCCTTCCTTCTCCTTTATCCTTTTACATTTTGAGACAATGGTGTGGCCATTGCAGGCCTGGTACTCCCAGGCTGGCCTCGAGTGTTCAGCAATTCTCCTGCTCCTCCCAAGCTCTAAGACTCCGTGTGTGGCCATCAGACTCTGCGCTTTCTTGTCTCTTACACGGAGCGTGCTCTGTCCCCTCTCCTGCTCTTTCCTCATGCTCTTCTTATCTCCTGCACCCCCTTAGATTCCTATTTTTAATTTCTAAGAGTCTATTTTTAAAAATTTGTTTCTATGATTGCATCCGTGCATGGGTGCATGGGAGCAGATGGCCATGGAAGCAAGAATAGGCATTGGATCCCCTGAAGCAAGAGGTTATAAGCTGCCTGAGGTGGGCACAGGGAACCCAAGCTATGTTCCCTGAAAAAACACCCAGCACTCATAACTGATAAGCATCTCTCCAGCACTCCGCCCACTCTAACAATCAGTCCGTGTTTCAGAAGCATGGTGTAGCATGGTGCTTCTCACATCATCCATCTGGACCATATCAGGAGAAATAAAGTGTGTGTATGTGCATTTGTGCACGTGTGTGTGTGCGCATTTGTTTGTGCATGTACATGTTGCATTGTGTGCGTGTGTGTGTGCGTGCATGCATTTGTGTGTGTGCATGTGGGAACGTGTGTGCACATGCAAGTGCATGTGGGTGCATGTTGTCGGGGGCAACCTAGGCCCTTGCACATACTAGGCAAGCTCTCATCCCTGAGCTTCATCTTCAACCCTTCTGCTGGGTCATCTGTGACACAATCTCTCGTGGCTCTGGCTGAGTTTCACCTCTTCGTGGAGCTGAAGATGCCCTCACCCTCCTGCATCCACCGACCAAGTGCTGGGTGACAGTCTGGAGACACCACACCAGACCTCCTGCGCTTCATGTTTCATTTTGAGACAGACTCTTTCTACATACAGAGACTGGCTTCCAACTCTGCTCTCGGGCATTCCTTGAAGTTGCAGCCTCCTGGGTGTGCATGGCAGACCCACCCAACCAGGCCTTTATTTTTGACACTAAGTACATTTGACCTTGTCTGTCTTCCTCACTTGGTTCTCTTCTCTGTGAAGACCTCCACCCTCCCGCCCTCCCCAGCTTCCTCCCCCCTGACCTTCTCTCCCTTCCCCTTCCTCCTCCTCCTTCCCTTCTTTTTCCCCTTCCCTGTCTTTTTCTCTCTCACCCTCTTCGTTTTAGCCACTTAAACATCTCAATCACACTGCGTCTGCAGATCCTTGCTGGTCTGATATTTTATACTAGGTGTGTCTGCTTCAACCATTCCCCTGAGAAATTAAACCCATCTGCCCTGAACTGAAAACAGACTCCTCCACTACGGGGGACAATAAATAAATAAATATTGATGACTTGAGGCATGATTGGCTTTTATGGTGCTTGATGACAACTGGGATCCGTTACAGAATTTAATCATTTAAAAAAAAAAAAAAAAAAAAAACAAAGAGCCTAGCAGGGTTGTTGCATGTCAACAGACATTATTAAGTGTTAAAAGAAATCCTTGTCTTCCCCAAGCCTGGGATCTAAACAATATGGGGGTGGGGATGGGGATGGGGGAAGGCATTTGGGGGGGGGGAGGGTTGGTCAGCTTTATGTGACATTCAGACACTCTCTTATTTTGTATTCACCATAATCAGTGCCAGTTGAAGTTTCCCAAGCTCTGCTGAGGTCCCTGCCACAATGCCTACCTCAAACAAACTCTTCTTCACTGTGATTTGATGTCGGTCATCATGGCCAGGAGATGCCTCCTGTTGGATCCACTGAAAGGCACAGGAGCTGGGAGGCCGTTGTAAGGACACTGGTGCCCCTCTTTACTTTTGTCATCAATACAAAATGAGAGGTGTCTGGCCCTGAGGTTTAAAGTGAACAGCCAAGTGCTCAGGGCACTGCTATTTATTCTTGGATGTGTTAAATATAAAGTAGTGTTATTAAAGGGTGGCTGCCAGCATTTATATTTAGAGTTTATTCAGTCATAAAAAGAAGAGTGGAAACCATTTACTGAGGGTTTAAGTGTATTTATATGGTTTCTGGAACTAGATTCGGACTACCTAAGATACTTCCAGAGACTCATTTGGGTATTTTTAGAAGGATCATAAATTCTTGCGGTCTTGAGGGTGGCTTGGTGAAGCAAGCCCCTAAAGGCTTTTGTAATTAGAAAGGGTAACCTGGTTTCTTCAAGCTGTTGACTGACCCATCTCCCACCCGCCTGCAGCTTTAGCTGTGGGAGAGTCAGGCTCCTTTTTAAATCCAAGGAAGGTTATGGAGAAAGAGGCCATAACTGAAAAAATAACCTGGGCACTCAGGCACTGATGAAACAAGGTTATCCTATAGCTCCCGCAGGGTCCTCACGCAGGCCTTAGGAGTTTGAAGACAAAGGGGCAGCTGAGCATTGCCTCTGGAGAAGCAGGTTGTCACCTAGCTGGGGCTTTGAAGCAGTCATGAACTCTCTCAAAGCCTCCATTCACTGGCTGGGAGATGGCGATGGTATTTGTCACCTCTGCCGCTCATGGGAAGTAGACATATGGTGTGTCTGAAGTTTGGTAATCATCGATGCTGTATGCTTTGATTCTGATCAATACCAACACCAAGAGTGTGCCACGAAGACAGTGATAACTGGGCAGGAGAGAAGTAATGGGGGAAAGATGTTTCTGACCCTGGCGATAGCAATGGGCAGTTCTGAGATGGTGCCATATCAGGCTTCAGCAAAGGTGAGCGCAGGAAGATGAAGGGGCAGAAGTTGCAGAGAGGGTGTATGTGCCAGAGCAAAGGAGGCCACAAACTGCCCTAGATTTGAAGGATGGCCAGCACTGACCCCCAGGAGTTTACAGTTCCCCTTCATTTGTTAGAGTCAGCCAAGGCTAATGGAGACGGAGGGACAGGGCTGGAGGGGAGGATGAGACTAAGCTCGGAATGAGGTGGAGTGGAGGTTTATGGAGCTACAATGGTGTGCAGCTAGCTATAGGACGAGGGTGAGGGGCTGTGGAGGAAAACACCCACTTCTTAGAATCTTTACAGATCCTGTCTGGGTTTCATGTCATTGTTTTTGTTTGTTTGTTTGTTTGCATTCTTAGGGCTGTAATGAAGCAGGGCTGCTTGGTGCCTGGAAGGTGCTGTCTGGACTCAGATGGGCCCTTCTGGGGAGCCACTGGGAGCTAGGGAGCTGCCAGCTCTCAAAGAAGCCTTCCTGGTGACACGGCCAGCAAAATCTTCCTTCAGCCAAACCAGAGAAATACCTCTGCCCCTAAGATATATGGCAGCATGGTGATGGATCTTGAAACGACAAATGACTGCAAAAGTTTACTCCATCAGGGTGTGTGTGTGTGTGTGTGTGTGTGTGTGTGTCTATATGTGTCTCTCTGTGTATGTCAGTATGTGCATCTCTGTGTGTGTCTGTATGTGTCTCCGTTTGTGTCTATATGTGTCTCTCTGTGTCTGTGTCTCTGTGTGTGTCCATGTGTGTTTGTATGTGTCTGTGTGTATATATGTGTTTCTGTATGTCTGTGTGTGTGTGCACGTGCATGTCTGTGTGTGTATGTCCATGTGTATCCGTGTGTGTCTGTATGTATGTGTCTGTGTGTGTCTATATGTGTTTCTGTATGACTCTGTGTGTGGCTATATGTGTCTCTGTATATCTGTGCTTGTCTGTATGTGTGTCTGTGAGTGTCTGTGTGTGTATGTGTCTCTATGTGTGTGTCAGTGTGTGTTTCTGTATGTGTCTCTGTGCATGTATCTATGTGTGTGTGTGTGTGTGTGTGTGTGTGTGTGTCCGTGTGTGTCCAACTTTACTAAGCAAGTGCAGACATGTGAAGAGGTGGGGATAAGGAAGGATTCTTCCCTACTGACCACCATTACATTAAGAACCAGGCCCATTACCTCCAGTTTCCTTCTTTCTGGATTGTGCTCCTGTAAGTGAGGTAGCTTCCATATGTTGGAGTAGATTTTTTTGTTGCTACTGCTGTTGCTGCAGTTTTGTTTTCTGGTAATATACATACATAATTTTTTGAGGTATAGACGACCAGCTCCTAGGAAAGAAAAAGAAGAAAGAAAAACCCCACCACCATTCCTGGTTGTCAGAGTCGGAATGCATATCAGTTATGCTGGGAGACAATGAAAACATCAAAAAGCGCATACAGACCATAAAAAATTCAAGTCCTCTGAAGCAATGTGGGACGGCTTGGTTGTGTTCCTCATTTGCATGCCAGTACCCACAATGCTCTGCAAGCTCCCAGATCTTTCCGAGCAGCCCTGGCGTCTGAGCTCTAGGGAACAAAGCGAGAGGATCCAGTGTGCTTGTGGGGAGGCACTTCTGTGTCTGCACTCGAGCAGTGGGGTTGGCGTGGGCTCGGGAACTTCTCCCTCTGTGGTGATTAGCAGGCAACCCTTGAGGGCTCAATCACAGGCTGGGGAGCAGCGCCTGACTTTTTGTTTTGTCGTGTGGTTGTTTTGGCCTTTCTCTGATTGGCATTCCTGACATGGCTGTGCTGTGGAGGCGCACAGAGAGCAGAGGAGACCAGCCCTCAGAAGGGCTCCCTGGGTTGCTACTGCTGCTAGCCTGGAACTGGGGACTGTGTGCAAGGTGTTCTTGCTGTGGTGTAGCCACATGAGATGCGGTGCTTGGTGACCTGGTGGCCGGTTGCTAGTGGGTCATCCTTGCATCAGGGTTCAGCTTTCCTGCTCTCACGGTCACTTTCCTCTCAGGAATTGGTTCTTCACAGAGCCCAGCAGAGCTACTGTCTACATCTAAGGGGTTAAGCCCAGAGGAGGCTTGGAGCTCAAACTCAGAGCTGCAGGTAGGGAATCGAACCCAGCCCTTACACAGACCCTAGCACAGGACCTCACCTACCATGTGGCCAGCCCATACCGCACTGACCAAAGCTACCCTGAATGCCCCAGAGTGGCTGAGAACTGTTCGTTATTCGTGCAGTTTTAGCCTTCTCAACCATTCTAGAGCATTACCAAACACATTAAAAATATATAGTAATAATCTTTGCATCTGCAACCTTGAAGATTCGGGTCTGGGTTTATGCTTTGCTTTCCCAACCTCATTTTTCCCAATGCCGGCCGAGGAGTTCATAGGCCAGATTAATTTTGCAGTAAGAAAACAGGGAGAGGCGAGTAACTGACCATATTTGTGGGCTGGTGGTCTACCTCCTGGAACGCGGAGCTTCAGAGGAGAGATGAAAAGATCTCCTTTCCCCACACTCAGGAGCAGCTGCTCTAACCTGGAAGCACCAGCCAGCCAGCCTGTCTGTTTGCTTTGTAGAAAGTGTCCAATCCCTTTCCAATATCTTTACTGTTTATTTTGGGGCACTGGGCCTTGAACCCAGGCTCTTACACAAGCTGGCAATCACCACTGAGCCTTGTCACACCCCCACCATCATTTAAAAGCCTTTATACATTTATTTTTAAAACAAGGTATCCTTAAGTTGCTCAGGCCATCAGTCAGGGTTGTGGGGACAGCACCACTCCCTGCTGGGTCTGTAGTAGAGGCTCCATCAGTCCCAGAGGCATGGGTCTCCGGTTACCCTGGAGCAAGTGTGCTCCTGCCTAGCTAGCACTTGCAGGGCACGTGCATTACTGGCTGGACTCACAGACTGAAACCCTGAATGATTTCTATTTGTTACCTCCAACTCCACACCAGGATGGCCCGGTCCTTAGATATGATAGTTCATCCTGGAGGGGACAGAGAAGGGGCAGGACCAAGGTCTTTGCTCCAATGTCTCCAGCCTTCCTAGCTCAGTCCTAGAGTTAACAAATGCACCTTTCACCTGCTCTAGCCTGAAGTGTCCTCTCTGGTTTCCAGTCTCCTCCTGGTATTTGTGTTTCTTTTCTGTTTGATACTGAAAGGAATCTAGAGGGGGAGCGGCGGTAAGGGGCGGGGGGGGGGTGAGGGGGTGGTGGATGGTTTGGATTTTAAAATTCCTCCCCTGGTTTGTTGTGTTTAATTTAAGATGGCAGTGGTTTTGGGTTTCAACAACTCTGCACTTGTGATTCAACAGCCTTTTCTGTTGAACTTGGGCGGTGGCGAAAGTCCATTTCCCCAAATAAAGTCTAATGCATTTACACACTTATCCCACATGTGTTGTGACATTTCTGCCTGTCTTACTACACCTGAGAAACCCCAAAAGGAGTGTCTTTGGGGAGAAAACAGGCAGGTCAACCCAAACTTCTGATGTAAACTCCATAGAAGAAAAATTGCCAGCCAGTTCAGGTGGTGAAGAAGCGCGAGTTTGAGTTTGGTCTGGAATTGTTCTTCCTTCCAAGGAACAAATAATCATGCCGTGAAACCAAGGGGTGGGAGACAGAACTGGGAGGCTAGAAAAGTAAGGAGGAGAAAAAAAAAAAAAAAAAAAAAAAAAAAAGGAAAGAGGTCACTTTTTAAGATGACCCTCTTACCTCTAAAATGGAATCGGATTCTTTAGCCCGCATAGCACCCTAAGGGGGGTGGGTGGGGAGGGGAGTCTACTTGTTGCCATGGTTATACTAGTATATTAGCTTCTCTTCCCACTGCTGAGACAAAACTGCTGAGGGTCCCACCTCACCCTCCCCTCAAAAAAAAAAAAAAAAAAAAAAAAGGAAAGGTTTGGTGTGACTCACAGTTAAGGGCAATCTGTCAGGACAGGAAGTCAGAGCAGTGGGAACCTCAGACTCCACACACAGTGAGGCAGCAGAGAGCCATAGATGGTGATGCTCGACTCTGTTGCTCCCTTCTGTTCAGTCGAGGAAGGGGGTCTCCACATTAGGGTTGGCCTTCTGTTTAGAAGCACCTTCAGGGACATACCACAGGTGTGTTTCCATGGCCATTCTAAACTTCTCAAATTCCCAGTGATGATTATGCATCACTAACAGGTTGTAATAATGTTGCTGCTAATAGTATATCAAGGGCTCTCTTGTCCAAGCAGCACAAATAAGGCCTTTTCTACACCTATGCCTTTCTTAATAGTTACTTTGTAAAACTGATACGTTTCTGTCATGTCAAGAAAATGGACACACTGCACTTGAGCAGGTGCAAAACCAGACAGGTGGTGAGGGGAGGATTGGCCTCTCTTCAGGTCAACCAGTGTGGAACACTGCCTGGTAGGCTCTTCATCAGGAATCCCCATGCTGGGCTTGGCCTTGGGTGCACTCAAAGCCTGGGGGCTGGGGCTTGATTCAACTGAGGAAGCCAAGCCTAAGAATGCATGGCCAGGGTAGACAGCGGAGCATGTGCTGAGAGAAAGCACCCACAGGAACCTGTATGTCACAAAGCACATGCTGGAAAAGGCACAGACATTGTCAGCGACCCAGAGTGGAGGCCAGTGATGTCTTACATCGATTGTTAGATGTGGCCATTGCTTAGTTAGGCGAGGGGAGGCAGGAGCTCCTCCTGTGGATACTCAGCACCTGGGCCTGGGACCAGGATCCTGTGAGCTCAGCTTCTCTGTTTCCCAGCTGGACCCAAGAAGAGGGCCTGGGAGGTGTGAAGGTACAGTGCCTGGGTCAGTGGTTCAAGCTTTTAGAGATTCTTGGAAGGATATGTGTGAATGACAAAGAGGGAGTGTCTTAGCGTTTTACTGCTGTGAAGAGACACCAAGACCAAGGCAATTCTTATAAGGACAACATTTAATTGGGGCTGCCCTACAGATTCAGAGGTTCTGACCATTATCATCAGGTAGGAGCATGGCAGCATCCAGGCAGGCATGGTGCAGGAGGAGCTGAGAGTTCTACATCTTCATCTGAAGGCTGCTAGCAGAATACTGGCTTCCAGGCAGTTAGGATGAGGGTCTTAAAGCCCACACCCATAATGACACACCTACTCCAACAGGGCCACACCTCCCAATAATGCTATTCCCAGGGCCAAACATATAGAAGCCATCACAGGGAGTGTATATTGCATCTGTTGAGACTTGCTGCAAGAGGGGACCCTCTAGACTAGCCGCTTCAATACGTAGAACATGCAGCACGAGGTGTGCAGGCTAAGGATCCCATGGCTGCAGGAGGATTCTGAGCATGCTCTGCATGACATTCCCTGCCTTTCTGCTCTCTGCTCTTAAGGGCATAAATTAACAGCAGGACTGCCTTATGGAGACAGCTCAGCTGCTGGTACCCTATGCTTCCCACCTACTTTCTAAGCAGGAAGATGTGGTACAGGAAGAAGGAAGGGAACATCTTCCCAGAAGGTTCACCTGATGTCTACACATATCTTACTGTCCATTTCTAATTAGAAAGGAGGCTGGGAAAAAGATGCGATTTCCCAGGCATGTTCTCAAATTTCACAAAATCTTGCACCAAGCGCCCAGGTCTTCCATACAGAACGCAAGACAGTGGAGTTCTCCTTGGCAACACCTGCCTGGTCTCAATCCCATCTGAGAGACGCTCGTCTCTGGGACACACCTTGTGACCCGACAATGTCATGTGTACGATGATTCTGTGATGTGCAGAAGCATCTGGGGCACAAAATTAGTTCTTTATTCTGATCCTGCTGTCAAGGGCGTGGCTAACTGCACTGACTTCCCCTTCCTGGTTTTCAGCTGTTAAAGTGTCTCTCAGACACTCAGCCTCTGGCTGGTAACAAAGCCTCTAGTGACAGAGGGATCCTCACAGATTTGTGGCCAGAGCCCCTTGGCAGCGGCTGTCAGAGTTGCTGGGTGAGGCAGGCAGGTTGAGGAAACCTCAGGCATTACTCAACAGAAAATTATTGCCTCTCCAATGACTCGGGCTCTTACAGAATACTTAATGACTTCAATAAAGCAAAGCATTGAAATTTCTTGCTTAAAAAGAAAAAGGAAAAAAAAAAAAGTCGACAAAAACCCAAGCTACCGTGTAAGGGTTGATTTCCACTCCAGTGTTGGCTCGGCTTTCTGTGCCTATGTGTAGCCCAGGAGCTAGCCAGGCACTCTCAGATAAAGGGAGTCCTCAGTCACAGAGCTTAATGGGACCCCATGTGCTTCAGGTCTCTGTACCCTAGGGCTTGGAAAGCCAGATCTCAGAAGTGGAGAGGCAGGACTGTGAAGGGGACCCCTGGGGGGAGGGGGAGGGGGCTCCTCTGACTGTGAAGTTGACTCCCCCCCCCAGGGGCTCCTCCTACTCATTCTTGAAGAATCACTAAAGGTGTAGGTCACCTCTTGGTGCAACCACCAGGTGCTTCTGAGTGTGACAACAACCAGTCTTAAAAGGCAGGGTGGCTATTGAGAACCCTCAATTTCAGCAACATGGGCTCCTACAGAACGACCCATCTGGAAAGAATGCCTGCCTGGACTCAAACTGCAATTACAAACACCTTCCCCCTCCCCCCGGTTCCCCTGGAAAGGCGACACAGCACAGGACTATATCTCTCCTGATTCCGTTTCTCACTTCTACCAAACATGAACAATACTCTGAAGAGTTGGTTTCATGGTTATGGAGCAAATGTCACCCCATTTCTGAACCGTGTCAGAGCTGGCTTCTCCTTCCTCTTTCTTCCCTCCTCCCCTGCTTCCTTCCTTCTTTCTTCTTCCCTTTATTTAAAACAGGGTCTAAGGTGGCACTAGGTAGCCATGGATGATCTTGGCCTTCTGAGCCCACTGCCTGCTCTGTTGGGGTCACAGGCATGTGCCACCGTGCTTGGTCCATGCAGGCAGGGGTGAGACCCCGGGTGTGCGCACACCCTGTTCCTTTCTTCGGTATTCACCCCTACCAAGTAGGAGGGAGAGAGGAAGAAGGGAAGTCAAACACCTCCCTCACACAAACACAGCCCTCAAGGGTCCATTTCACTTGCCCCTTTGAGAAAACTTTCCTGACTACAGCTTTCTGTGAAAGAGGCTGAAACCTCATCTCTGATGTGTCACATGTCAGGAGCTGATGCTTCCAGATGATCAATGTTTTCCAGCCACCGAGGCACTCTCTGAACTGCTGGCAATTTCGTAGAAATCCTGAACTGGTAAATAATTCTTAAGCCGTCATGGCAGTGATCTTCATGTTTGAGTGCTACTGTAAATACCTAACAAAACCATGTAACATGTTTAACATGTAAAAACATTTTTATTCAGAAAATGTACAAGTAAATACAGTCTACAATAACTAAATACAATTTGAAACATACAACTTGTTTTAGTCAGGTTTTCTATTGCTACAATGAAACACTGTGACAAAAAAAAAACAAGTTGGAGAGGAAAGGGTTTATTTGGCTTACACTTTTCATTGCTGTTCATCATTGAGAAAGCTAGTCAGGAACTCAAACAGAAACCAGAGAGGAAGGCAGCTTGCTGGCTCATGCTCCATTAGCCCTCTTTCAAGCTCAGGCTGACCTGTACAGGGAAGGTACACCCCACGGTGAGCCAGGCTCTCTCTCTCATCTGTCAATCAAGACTGTCCCTCAGAGAATACACCTAGTCCTCCAGAGACTAAATGTGGAGAGGTGTGTGTGTGTGTGTGNGAGAGAGAGAGAGAGAGAGAGAGAGAGAGAGAGAGAGAGAGAGAGAGAGAGAGACCAAGAGGGGGCTTCCCTTTTCTTTTGAGAACAGCGGGAGGACTTTCGAGAAGGGTACTGGGAGAAGAGGAAGGGCTGATATTGTGTTGTAAAGTGAATTTTTTAAAAAAGACAGTCCCTCATAGGTTAAGTCCCACAATGTAACTCAAGCTGTCCTGTAAATCAACGTGCAACCTAGGCTGGCCTCAAACTCACAAAAATCTCTTGACCCATCTTCCCAAGTGTTGGAATTATAGGTGTAAGCCTTGAGCCGTAGCCTCAAATTCTTTTTTCTGCATTATGTATCTGTTTTACTCATGTTCATTCTTAAAATAAACAAACAGAACAAAAGAGGCTTACATAGGAAGAGCACTCAAGGTGGACTCAGCACTCTTACCAGATTTTCAAGTGTGTGATATAGTTATTTACTTATTGGTGACTGAACCCAGGGCCTCACACACGCTAGGCAAGTGCTCTACCTCTGAGCCCTCTACAAGTTGTTCGTCTCTCAGAACAGAACCTTTATCCCCATTTTGCCACTTCTCTCTTTCAGCTCTGAAAACCACACTCCACCCTTGGCGTCTGTGACTGCGGATACCCCTGTAGGCTCTGCAGAGAACCTACGTCTTTTGTAAGCTTGTCAGTTTGCTCCACCAAAGGGGGGCTCTGCAGACCAATTCTCTGTAGCCTAAGATCTTGGTGGCTGCAGACGGTTGGGACAGTTCTGAATATTGGCGTCTCCAGGACCTCACAGAATAGATTTCTACCACTTTGTCATCACAGAATAATACCCTTGGGGCAAGTTAAGATGAAGTTGTAGGGCCTTGTCTCTGGTAGGATAGAGGGATCTGTTATTATTTTCCAGGTTCCCAGAATCCTATGCTCTAACAAATACCTGTCTAGCTCCGGGCCAATTTCTTTACCTTTCCTTCATCCTCCTATGATTCTGAAACTCACTCTCCAAGCTGTTAAGCTCCACGGTTGCTGAATTTACTCCCCCCTCCCCACGATACCCTCCCCACACACTTTTAAATGTCCACTTGCTACGTTAGCTGGAAGACAGAGGGCACCGAATGTGTGCTAATACCTGAAGCAATGGCTGCGCTCCACGAAGGAAATGATTTCCCACTGGTCAGGCAGCTGGGGAAGCTGGACCTTGCGCACTCAGCTCGTGGGCTCGGGAGAGCTTTGGTCTGGGAGGGTGTCTGTGTTTCCAAGTCAGCGCCCAAGGCTCAGTGGTGGGCAGAAGAGCCATTGATTTTTCCTGCAATAATAACTCAGCTGCGTTTGTTCAGTACCTTTCAGAAGCAGAGCTTTGTCTGATTATATTTTTGTTTTGGTTTTGGTTCTTCTGTTTGTTCTGAGAGGAAAAAGCTAGACAGACTAAAGCGAAGCCTTCAGTGTTTTTGTTCGGTGGCTCCTGGGGTCGAGTCATTCGGTCCTTCAGTCAGATACATTGATTTTTTTTTTTTCAACCCATATTTAATGAGTGCCTACTGTGTGTTGCTGAGGGGTCTGTGGGAGAGGTGTAAGGCTTGGGGATGTGTGAGAGGGCAGCCTAGTTTCTGAAGTCCACAGTCCTCCCCAAAGGGTCTCCAAGTCCTCGCCTCGGTCCTACGTTAGCAAGCCAATCCCGGACTACGACACAGAAAGGAATGTTCAGTCAACCGTGATTGATCTCTGGCCTGGTGCCTCAGTTCCTCTTCTGAATTCCTGCCTCACTCCCTGTGAGCTAGTCCTCTTGTTTGGAGAGAAGGCCTGGCAACCCCGTGCTGAAAGCTTTCTGTTTGCTGGCCCAGTCTATCTGCTCACAGCCATAGCAGGTAAAAACTGTAACACCTATTGCTTGCCTTGGAGAGGTGTGGGAAGCAGCTATTCAACTCTGAGAGGGCACAGACCGACTGAAGAAGTTATTCTTTTCCCAGCCCAGTGTGGTGAAACAGGGATTTTTTTTATTACAGTTACTCCCAGGAACATGGCAATTCAAATGCAGCTGCATCCTTACAAAGCAATGAAAAACAGATCACGAAGAACCCATATCGCTAAAGTCTGAACCCCAACGTTCCTCCTCTTATATACTCTAGCACCCACCCTGCAAAGATCACATGTAGTTGACGCAGAATTCCATACATGTACTTGGGGTGGGGCAAGCAGAATCTCAGATGACCCCTCTCTACAAGGAATAGGACAGTCTGTCTCGTGCAGATAATCATGGACCCTCTAATTTTAACACAGCGATCAACACTCACATCTTCTCCAGACAGCAGAGCTCTGGTATAGTAACATGACAGATTACAGTTCTCTTTTGAAGCAAGGGAGTTGACATCAAGAGTTAGAATTCCCACCCTACACCATGACTTCAGGAATAGGATTAATCACACCCCTAAATGGGATCTCATCTCCAGACCCCCATCTTAGTCATTAAAAATAAAATATCCTTCCATCACAGTGCACTTGGTTGGAAAACAGTACATTTAAAAACAGTACATGTAAAAAGACATGCTTCTTAAAAAAAAAACAACCAGAACCACTAACTCACAATTAAAAGCTTCCATCTTAAAATATATCCCTGTGTCAGTAGTGCCCATAACACCTAGAAATATAAAACATACATACTTGGGTCTTGCTCCTGAAACACTGACCCGGAATCTCCAGGGTTCGACTCAGGAAGACTGTTTTAATTTTATGTCCAGGGGGCAGAGATTCACCTCAAGTTCATGTTGAACATATTTCATCAGAATTAAATCCTCCAAAGCTGTGCCAGACATTCGGGAACATAACAGAATTTTTAACCTTCCCTCGGGGATCTATGCGGTCTCCCAGGAAGCAGAGCTTCAAGCAACCGTTCCTCCCCGGCCCCCAGCCCTGGACTTGGGTACCACTAGAGTCTGGACCTATTACCAAGTACTGTATTAATAAAAGTCTGAAGAACTAAAACATATTCATCTCTCAGAAATAATTTAGAAACTCGGGTTTGAGGGGGCTCATTTCCAAGATGATTCCCTCTTTTAATCATATGGAAAGTACTCTACGACTAACTTGGCCAACAAGCCACTACCTGGGACGGTCCTACTTCAGTCTCTCTCAGCACAGCTCATGCTCGATTATGGAAGACTTTGATACGAGCACTCTTTGTTTAGGTACCGCCTTTCATCCCTAAGTCTCGAGGCTGTATTAGAGAGATGGTTGTCAAGAGAATTACCCAACAGGGAAGTCCTTCTTCCAGTGGGAAGATAACAGAAGCTAGGGCCTGACAGACACCAGAGTCACTGACTGACTATTGAAGATGTCATCAAAGTTGAGGAGTTGACCTAGACAACATAACTGTAGGCTGCCGATTTCCATGACTTAATTTAAGAAGAAGAAAAGGAATCGATATTTTTTTTTGTTCTCTTTGTGGTAACCTAAGAACTTTGCATTTCATCAAGAGATTCTTGGTACCTGCAGGTCCCAGACATATTTGAGTAGTGCCCCCAAATTACTCTGCAATAGATCTGGTTCTACATTCAGCAGGGAACCCCAAATGCTAGGCACACATGAAAGTTGGGCACAGTAGAAGGCAGAGACCAGCTGTTTGTACCCTTCTGTATGGCAGGTGACTTCTTTCCCTCTTATTTTCAAGAAAATTTTATTATTTTTTTCTTCTAAGAAGAATACATTCTTATTAGATGAACTTTACCAAAATAGGAATGCAAGAAGCAAAGAAATTTTTATCATCCAACCAGAAGCACTGTTAAAACTTGGGCGTATATTCTTCCAGTTTCGGTTTTGGTTTGTCTTGCTTTGCTCTTCCTTTGAAGTTTAGAAAACAGAATTAATATGACATGGTATGGGGCTTGGGATGTGGCTCAGCTGGAAGAGTGATTATCCAACACACAAGAAGGCCTGGATTCCATCCCCAGCACCACGTAAGCCAGGTGCCCAGAGCAGCCCTCCTGGCAAAGGAAGTAAGGATTCCGAGTTCAAGATCACACTCTGAAAAGCAAATTTGAGACCAGCCTGGAAAACAAGACACTTTTTCCTAAATGTGCAAATGAGACCAACCTTGAAGGTGAGAATCACATTTGGTCTTTGCTAATCATGGTAACTCTGTATCCAGCGCAAAGGCTGCTAGTAAATGTGGCTGAAGAAAACAGTGGTGGGCAATATGGTGTTTGTGGGGCTGGTGGAACCCTCCTGTGGTACACAACACTGCAGTTCTGGTGGGCTAATTGAGAATAGAAACTATGATCATGTCAGTGTGATCATATCAATGATCATTTACCCTTAGCTCCTGCTAGACGTGCTCACAGACAGTCCCTGAGAGTTCCCTGCTTCCTGGGTCACCTGTCTGAGCTTGTTCTCTGGCCAATCAGGCACATACATGCCTGGACCTACCAGTGGTCCCAAGCAGTCTTTCATCAAAGGGGACACAGTTGGTAGATAATATCCCAGGTCCCTTACATTTCACAGTGACCACCTTAATGTTGACTCTGTGGTCCTGACAATCTTCAAAAGATTGTGTTACCCTCAGCATTGCCTCATTAGCATATTCATCATTGATTCGTTAACATATTCAGCATTACCTCATTAGCGTATTCGTCATTTCCCTTTTCTTTTCTTTTTCTTTTTTTTTTTTTTTGGTTTTTTTCGAGACAGGGTTTCTCTGTATGTCCCTGGCTGTCCTGGAGCTCACTTTGTAGACCAGGCTGGCCTTGAACGCAGAAATCCGCCTGCCTCTGCCTCCCAAGTGCTGGGATTAAAGGCGTGTATGCGCCCAGCATCATTTCGCTTTTCAATCGCCCTCACTTCTCATGTTCTCCAGTCTCTTAGTGTATTTCCTGGATCACCTCCATGAGAAACTGCATCAAATTCTCCTTTCGGTCCCGCTTCCAGAGGACCCCAGCCAAATCATTCCCTCTGATGGTATTAGAGACTCGGGGTTCACATTGATGGGCGAGGAACTTCCACCCAGAGGTTTCTCGAGACTCCTTTACCAGCCCTTGATTTGACTCGTGGCATCTGAACCCTGCACCGAACACTTAGGAAGAGGGAAAGGACGCCTCCGCCCGCCCGCCCTGCTGGGTCAGCTCTGTGGAATCCTTAAGCAGCTACGTTTGAGTTTGTTCTTTGTCGTTCTCTTCTCTGTTGTTTGCTTTGCTGGTTTTCTTCTGCTCCTGGACAGTGGCCAGTGCTTCAGGAATTTTTTTTCTCTTTTGTCTCTACAAATGGAAAGAGAGCAGGGAGTAAACACAGCAGAGAAAAAGAACCTGGGAGGTCAAGCAAGTGAGAAACACTGCTTTGGAGTATTCCAGCCCTAGGTCTTCTTAACAACGAGAGCTTGGTACTTTCAAAAAAATGAAAAGGGACAGACTGCGGTGGGAACAGGTTTTTGTCATTATGAGACCCTGCGATCCAAGAGGACCATGTACATTTGTGTTACAAAACAGAGCTGCGTTGGGGGAAGTGTCATGGTGGCCTAGAAAGCACATGTCCCAGGGGAATCCCAGGAATGAGGCTTTCTCCTGACTTCACTGATGAGGTGGTGGCTGCACACACAAAAGGGCTGAGAATAATTTCCTGAAATTGAAAGACAGGGACAGAGCTTACTCTGCTCAGGATTGCCTGGACATTCCCAGAAAGCAGGAGCTTGGCCGGGTGACAGGAACTTGAACACCCCTACTTTGTGAAGAGACCCCCGCCTGCCAACCCTGTCTCTGCTGTCCGCCACCTCCCCTGCAGCACATCCCCAGCCCTCTTTTCAGAATTGCTTTCTGTCTCCTCTGCCTTCTCATCTAAAAAAACAGAAGAAGCGCCTGGCCTTCCTAGCTTTGGGAGCCCCAGTTTCACCTCATCTTAGATTCACCTTGTGGGTTGATCATGGAGGAATCAGAACAGAATATTCATCAAGGACTTAGAACAGAATATTCATCAAGGTATTTCAAAATAGCCAGGAACACTTATACATTATTATTGCTTAAATAAATAAATAAATAAATAAATAAATAAATAAAGGTAGATCAATTTTAGTGTCCTTGGTTTTAAATTCTTTAGGCATCCCTAGCCATGTCTGCCTTGTAAGATGGGACTCTGCAGATACCCACAGGCTTCAGGGAGCAAGTAAATGAAACACCACGTGAGAGTGCTTTGCTCATAGCCAGCAGCTAGCCCATTCTATACTTGAGGCTCCTTTCGTCTGTGTGAAAACAGAAGACACAAAGCTAGGCCAACTGCACATGTGGAGTGTCCCCCATGGGCTCATGTGTTTAACACTGGATATACAGCAGGTGGCGCTGTTTTGGAAGATGGTGGAATTTTCAGGAGCTCGAGCCTTGCTGGAGGAAGTGAGTCACCAGGAGGTGGGATTTGATATTTTACAACTCAGTCCATTTCCTAACCACACTCTGGTCCATCAAGATATGAGTGAGGGGCTCACTGTACATTCCTGACACTGTGGAGCCCCTGGCTCTATGTCCTCCACTGGGGACTGTATCCCTTTGAACTGTAAGCCAGAATAAATCCCCACCCCCCACTTAAGTCACTTCTCATAGGGTATTTTGAGTACAGCAAGAAGAGAGACATCTGATTGGTAGGAAAACTAAGGGCCCGGTGTCACCAGCACCTGGTGTACATGTCAACTGGTCTGTTACAGGCTCTCAAGTTTCCTGATCAACTTTCAGGTGACCTTGAAGGAAAGGTTGTTTCCTCTGCCTCTAGCTGAGTACTCCCACCACAGGGAAAACATGCCCACCCCGTGTCCCCCAGGGTGGGTTCTGAAGGTTAATGAATTGGAATTTGTGAAGTGCTTTGAGATCAGGGATGAAAGGCCCTATGAAGTCAAAAGCGTTTGGCTGATTATTAAATTGCCTTGCCTGAGGTCAGACGGTGCAGGACGAGGGGAGCCAGAAGGCGAAGACACTTTTTCTTCATTCCCCTGCCAGAATAACTAAGACAGTAACCTGTGCTTGTTACAATGGGCTGTCCCTGGGTGGGCAATGTCCTCAGGCCTCACATCCTGTCTCCTTTATAACTCTGGTTAGACCAATCTCCACATCCCACCAACTCTGCTCACCAGAATGCCAAACAGTTTCCCCAGTCTTGGAGAGACCTCTGGTTCACCGGGCTGTGAGGAGCTCAAGGAGGCCGGTAGGGGCATACACTTAGCTTGACCTCCACACTGTGCTTAGAAACAGGGCAGTCATTGTAAGCCAACTAGAAGCCAAGAGAAGGGGGAGCTCAGCTCTGGCTGAATTTGTGGGGAGCTGGGTTCCACCTCCCCTGGGTCTTTCCTGTACCCCGTTTTCTGGCAGAAGCGACATTTGTTTTACAAACATCCTTTCCATTCTTTTGTTTCCTTCTCTCCCCCACTTCAGCTGCTGTATAGATGGCTCATTGTGATTCAGACACCTGCCACTTCGGAATGTCAGCGTAGCTGTTGCCAAGCTGATTAGTTAAGATGAAGAAAAAAATACAGCACCATATAAATAAAAAATTACAGACTGTCACATTGTTTCAAAAGAGCCCACCTTGCCATACTAGATCTCAGCAAAGTGGCCTCCCTTCTGTTCCCAGCTAAAGCTAAAGGGAACACTTATAATGTCTTGTTTTTAGTGATTAAGTGGTTAATGATTTAATGAACTAAAAAAAAAAAAGCCTCATTTGTTGCTTCCCTTGGACTTGGAAAAAAACCTCAAAGAGCTGATTTTCTGTGTACCTCAGTCCAATATTGCTACCTGCTGGGATATGAACACAGTCTCTAAATAAATTGCTAGTGGCCTTAGGCGGATGGAAGAGCCTTGCTTTGATCCTGCTGGAACGGGTGAAGTCAAATGTTCAATCAATCAATCACATTCATAACTCGCAGCTACTATCGGGTTGACAACAGCCTATTATTTATTTTTAAAATCATATATTTCATTATTGTAAAACACACAGGCTCTCACGAGGGGAAGAGACTAAATTATTGATAAGCTGTATAGATGACGGAGTTTGTTGTTTCTGACACGCTTGTCACTAACTATTGTCAGGAGGAATTTACTAAGGTGTAGAGTCAAGAAAGTTGGCCATGAACGTGTGTCACACTAAAGCAGAGATGGGAAGAGGAAACTCTAATGGTCTCTCTCTCTCTCTCTTTTTCTCTCTCTCTCTCTTATTGAATTCTTGTAGGCAAAAGGCAGCTGAAGGCAGAACAGGTTTCTATTGTAAAGCAAGACTTTAAAAAGACCCCCATTTGATTGCTACAGCACAGGAGATTTGGTTCTCAAAATAGCCATGTGTTTGGGAAATGAATTTTTGCTGGTGTCTGTACATTCCTGGAAATAACAATTGTGACTCTCCAGAACTCCCTCATGGAGCTGGGCCAGGCATGTTTATTCAATCTTGTGCATTGGGGTGAGGGCGTGTGCAGCCACAGCAACTGAAGAGCTGGGCTCTGAGGAGGAGGAGGAGGAGGAGGCCAGCTATGGGCTCCCCTTGCTTTTGAGGATGGGGAAAGAGGGGAGAAATCTGTTTTACTATCAGGATCCCTGACCCGTAGGACAATGACAATGTCAGTGTGTGTTTACATGTGTATAAGTGGGTCTACATGTGTGTGTCTATGTTGTGTATGTATGTATATGTGTGTGTACACATGCATGTGCTTGTGTGTACAAGTATGTATGTGAGTATATATGTGTATGTGTGTGTACATGTGTGCTGTGTGTGTGTGCACGTGCACATGTGTGTGTTCTCTCTTCCACTCTTTGGGTTCTATGTAGGTTCTTAGGCTTCTTGGCAAGTGCTTTTACCATTGAGCCACTCACCCACCATGCAAATAAACTTTTGTAATGGGCTCTGGAGAAGGAAGAACATTTAGAAAAATGTTGATCAACGCGCTCCCCCAAGTAGTGAGGCCCAAACTCAGGAGTTCATGCCTCCTCTTGGGACACCCTACACTGACCTTCATCCTCAACTCTCAACAATCCCCTTTTGTTTTCTGTGTCCTGCCTCACTAGGTGATAGAGCCCTGTAAGCCAAGGTCCTGAAGCTGTGCATATCTCCCCTACTTCCACCTGAACAGCATGGTTTGAACTACAGACTCTCCCAGATTGTGACCCAGCTCCCACTTATGCCATGGAGAAAAAGTTGTTCCAGAGATGTACTAAAAGAAAGAGCCTCCCCCACTGAGGGGAGGGAGATGTTTTAAAAGCTTGAGTTTTCATTGTTAGAACAAACACCATGTCATTTGAACCAAACAGCTGTGGAACTGATTCCTGACACCTGGCCCTGCCCATCAGGTACCCCTAGGACATAAATACAATGAACGGGAAATCAGTGCTCTTTTAGAGGTCCGTGTGAGGTTGGGTCTGTACTCCTGAGTCACTCTCCAGCCAAGGTGTGGTCTCCCAACTGCAGGGATCGAGTGGAGCTGTTTTGCAGGTGTGCCCTGGAAGCCAAGATTCTCAAGGTCAAAGTCCCTTCGGGATCCATCTATTCAATTCTTGGGTTCTGACTCCACAGACAAGAAAAGCAGAAGGCAGAGGAATTATCAGATAGCCACTTAGGGGCAGATTCAGGGAGAACCAGATGGCAACCTCCGACCTCTTCCCTGGGGTGATGCAGGAAGTGTTATCAGAGTTGAAACCAGAAGACAGGTGCCTGATTGCTCTGCCTCCCAGTGATGCTAACTTCTGGGGTACGATCCCAGCATGCACTGGTTTGGTTCTAAGGCAATAAATCCCAACTGCAACTCAATCCGTAAACTCTCTGAAGCACATCTGTGTGCACAGGGCAGACTGTGACCAGGGTTATAGGCTTAGGATTTGTGAGAAGCACATCTGTGTGCACAGGGCAGACTGTGACCAGGGTTACAGACTTAGGATTTGTGAGAAACTTCTGGATCCAGGTGGAGACGCCGACTCAGTCTTCAGGGTGCTGGGAGCGCTAACCCGCAGCACTTTACTAATGTTTCCTTTGTGTATTCCGTGTGGCTGCTGGGCCACCTAGGGGGTTCTGCTGTGAGCTCCAGTCAGTAATGTTGTCCTCTACACAGTTGTGCACTGAGCTCCGCCCCTGTTCTCTCTGGAAGCTTATGACTTAGTCAGCGTCAGAAAATTCTGCTAAGTTGGTTGTCCTTGTCCAAGGATAAGTCTCTTACCCTTGGTGTTGTTTTCTGGGCTTTCTCCCATCAGCTTAGCAGGACCCCCTCTAGCCTTCAAAGAACCTTCTGGTCCCTCAAACACTTAAACCTTCCTCTTGGCTGTTCAACCCCAGTTGCTGCTTTTGAAATGGTTCTTGGTTAAAAACTGAGGTTCTTAACCAGGCAGTGGTGGCACACGCCTTTAATCCCAGCATCTGGGAAGCAAGGGCAGGCGGATCTCTGAGTTCAAGGCCAGCCAGGTCTACAGAGCAAGTTCCAGCACAGCCAGAGGTACACAGAGAAAGCTAGTCTCAAACAAAACAAAAACAAACCAACAGGGACACAAAAATCCCTGGGATATATATCTTTCTATCTATCTTTCTCAATATTTTTAACCACTTCTATAGCTACGATTCTAATTATTTCTGCCTGCTTCCAGTCAACTGCCAGCTCCAAACTCTTGTATAAAACCCTATTCAGTGCCACTTTCCTTTAATTTCTTTTTCAAACATTTTGCAGTCGGGTTGATACACACAGGTCCGGACTTGACCCAAACCATCAACAAGCCAGAAGAAACCATTCCTTATTATCTTATGATCCAGTGGAACTAACTCTTCAGCAAGAACAAAAGCACCTGGCCTCTTGGCTAGGGTGTGATATCCCTGTGGGTTTTCTGACTGTTAAATGTGGGTGTTGGCTCCCTTGATCTCCGACCCACCAAAGCCACGTCTGCAGGAATTTATATCCGTTACGTGAATGAGGGGAGGAGACGACAGAAGAAGCTTAAGATACACTTGGGTTTGGATCGCTGGCTACACCCAGTGGTACGGATTGCTGTAGATGATAGAGCCTGCTGCCCTGTGGAGATTGCACTGTTAATTACCTGCAGAGGCCGACCTGTGTAAACAGGTACCTTGTGGGTCTTCAGAAAAGAGTAGGAGAAAGGGGTGGGCGGGACTCGTTACTCATTGGCTGTCCAGCAACAGCTTGTTTGTTTGTTTATTGTAGCTGCAAGGAATGCCTTCAAGAGAGGGAAGATGCAGCCTCCTCATGCACAGTCACACAGATGGAAAGCACCCGCCCTTCATCTTTCTCATCCTCCTATGTTTCTGGGTTGCAAGATGCACTTACCCCCCACAGCACACTGGCCGCTTCTCTTTGACAATGTCCTAAGTGTTGCAGCCATTGCCCGTGTGGCTTGTCTGCTGTTCACATCTGTGAGAGTTGTCTCCTGACGGTGGCCTGAAGTACCTGCAAGGGATTGGAGGTGGGCGAGCAGACAGATGGGCTTTTGCCCCCGCCCCCACCCCCCAGCAAGAGATGACTCTATGAAGTATAACTTTATTAACAGCCTGTCTCCCAGCCCTGACTCCCTGAGGAGCCTTCTGTGATTGGTCAGTTGCACTGTTATAATGGCCACTAATTATACCTGGAAGCCAAGGATAGCAGGCCTGCCTGACAAGGAAGCCCTTGGTGATTTGGACCTGGATAAACACAAAGGGCTGACCATGACCTCACCTTTCCAAGGGGACAAAAGAATTTCTTCTTGAAAAATGAGCAATTTAGGAAAACAGTTAAAAATGGGAATGAGAAATAACGCAAGAATGCTCCCGGCTTTTTCCTGGTTAGGGGAGAAGATCAAAATTAACTCTGTGTGGGCCTCTGTGGTGTCTGGCAAGCACCATCCTCAACTTGTCCTGGCAGGTGCCGGGCTTCTTGAACTTTACAGTGACTCCCCACAATTGACTCTTTCCTTTAGATCCCAAATAGGTGCAGTGAACAAAACAAACAAACAAAAAAACCAAAACAAACAAGCAAACAAACAAAATGGGCCCATATCATCTTCCTCCATGTGACCCGTCTCCAGCTGCGACCCCTGACCCCAGACTTGACCCCAGACTGTGAAACTAGCCGCTGACTTAAAGCTCCTCCTTTAAGCATTTGTCACACTAGCTTCTCCACATGAGCTACAGGCAGAATCTTCTGGAAAGATAGTGCCAAGGAGAGTTGATGATTCACACTGAAGAGCTGACTCCAGGGCCTGGCATGTCTTCAGGCTGAGTTTCTCCTCAGGCTGAGCTTTTCCTTCATTCCCTTACTTCCTGGTGTTTGGGGAGCAACCAAGGAAGCAGATGGGATTGTCATTGCTGAGTTCCTGGCTGCCCTACCCCTGTGATATGACTCTGAGTAGGACACCCACCCACGCCCAACCCTAGTCTAGAATAGGTTTTTCACATACTCAAAGGGGTTTATGTCCAAAAAGCTAATGACTTGAAGGCAGACAAGTTTATTTGGTTCAATGAGTTCAGAGCCCAAGTTTGGTGTTCTTAGACGTTCTAATCCCATGTGGCATGACCCTGTCAAGTCAATGGCCTAGTTTCTGCCTCTTCTCTGTATCCTGTGATCTGTAACTTGGTGCTCTATTGCACTTCAGGCTGACTAATTCCTTCCCTGAGACCTCTTCTTCTTCCTCTGTCTTGGCACTCTGCCTCTGTCCTCACCCTCCATGTCCTTCTCTGAGATACCTCCCTTCACAAGCACCCTCAAGCACCCTCAACATCCTGTGTTAGTTACCTTTACTGGGATATGAAGCATCATGTGGACCCCGTTATGCCCAATGGTCTAAAACCCTAACCACATGAATGTCCATGTACAAGAAGACAAGATCAGTCTGTTTCAGCCATGCTCCCACACAAGCACTCTCTCTCTCTCTCTCTCATGGTGGGTGAACAAGAGGCTTCTTAGCAAGCTGTGGTCCATAGCATTAACCTTGATGGACACTCATGGCTGAGTCCCAGGGAGATGAGCCCCAGTAACTAGTCCACGCTTGGTGCACAAAAGCAGAAGCACAAGTCTGCTGTAGTCATTTCTAGATCAGTTGAGTTAGCTCTCCTCTCAGGCTGCTTCAGAGGGCAGGGCTGGGATGGAAATCAGCTGGAAGAATGCTTAGCAAGCAAGCATGAAGCCCTGGGTTCAGTCATCAGCACTGCATAATGATAGGTGCACACCCGTAATCGAAACCCTCCAGAGGCAGAGGCAGGAGGATCACAAGTTCAGAGCCATCCTTGGCTATAGTGCGGTTTCCAGGCCAGCTTTGGCTACATGAAGCCCTGTTTCAGAACAACAACAACAACAACAACAACAACAACAACAACAACAACAAGAGATGTGGATGGCCCAGCCTTCTGCCTTCAGTAGCTGGCTAAGTGGAACCTTCAAAGCTCCCATGTCTACACTACTCTCAATTTGATGTATTTTAGCAGAATTTTGTTTCTAGACTTTTGGGCAAACATCAATCATTTCTCTAGATTTTCCTTGCCTAGTATGTTAGTTATACCATGGCCAAGGCAACTTTAGAAGAGTTTATGAGTTTACGGTTCCAGAGAGATAAAAGTTCTTCACAGTGGGGAGACATGGCAGGAGGCAGGCATGACATCTGAAGCAGGAGGCTGAGAGCTCACATCCTCACCAGCAATCATGAAGCTGGGGGAGGGGTGGGACAGCCTGGAAGGAAGAGCAGGCTATAAGATCCCAAGCCTGCCTTCCTTCCATGACAAACCTTCCCCAGCAAGGCTGCACCACCTAAAACTCTCCCAGACAGCATCAACTCAGAGTCAAGTGTTCAAATATCTGAACCTACAGTGTCATTTTCATCCAAACCATCATATCTTAGTAACCATAGGAAAAGAAGCATGGTTCTCAGGTTCAGGGGGCACAGTGAACAGGATGTGACTTAGACTCCCACTACTCCCTCAGTCCCTGAACCTTAGAGCACTGCACAGCCAGGCCTCCAGGCTTCCAACCCAGGTTTGTGGAGAGCTAGTTATCTCGTCATGATGTCTCCTCTTGCCTGCCACTATATTGTTCCCTGTGGATGGAGTATGAGTCCTTGCACCTTGGGTAGCAGACTTGGCTAGGTGACTTACTCTAGCTCTGTAACAGAGACAGGAATGTGACAGTTCTGAGCCTAAGAGAAGGATTGCTTTTAGTTTCTATCTGTCCCTCTCGAGGTTCTGACAGTCACCATGAGATGAACATGCCCCAAAGAATAAATAATCCAAAGGATAACTGAGCTGAATGCACAGCTTGAAGCACAGCTGCCCAGCCAACCCCAGTCTCACAAGTAAGATGAGTGTGTGATTGATGTCAACATTGTATCCGTTGTTACCTGGCAACATTGTAGCAATAGCTGACCAACACGTCTCAGTCATTCTAGTGCCCTAGACTTTCCAGTAACAAAGTTGCCATAGTATAGAGAGGTACTTTGAGAGAGACAAAGGAAGATACAGCAAAGAGAATATGGGTGATGGAGGGTGTCCGGACCATACATTGACACTGGAGTTGTCACTATGACAATGGATTAGCTTTGCTTGTCTTTGTCCTATATTTCAAAGAAAGTCTCTAAATTATTGATGACTTTGGTGAACTCAGTCGCTCCCTAATTAATGATGGAGCTTTTCCAGGATGAAGCAAAAAAGGAGTCCCTGGAGGAAACGCTTCCCTCATTGACTTTTATTTAATCACTGTCCTGTTTGAACAACAGGGCTTTGGGGTGTCCTTGCCATCAAACAGTAGGGTATCCTTCAGGGAAGGAGAGGGTGGGAGGAAGCAGATGACCTCACCTCTCCGGAAAATTAATCAAGGTTGCTACTTCTTTTAGGAGTCTGGAAGATTCTCTTGGGCACCTGTGAGCAGGGATAGCATGGATCTTGCTTCTAGAACAGATCCCAGAATCTCCTTGGCTTCCTTCAGAGGGTGTGGGCCACAACAACACTTTGCATTCCTTGAATCTGTGGAGTGAGGATGGAGGGTCCACCAAATGCCAGCTGTTTATACACTTCCCACTCAGAATCTCATCTGTACCTCACAGCTACCCTGTGGGGAAATCCAATTACCAACCACATTTTACTCATGGGAAGTCAGGTATCAACCCAGCTAGGACCTGGTGGGCTGTTGTAGATTCTGACAATTTGCTCCTGTGACAGACTGTGAGCCCTTGTGTTCCAGAGGCTTCCCTCCAATTTATTCTCTAAGTTATTACCAATAGTTAATTAACTAATTAATTAATCAGTGTTACCTGTGTGGAACTCATAGGACAAACTGCAGGAGTCAGTTCCCTCCCTTGCCTTGTAGGTCCAAGGAATCAAATCCATGTCTTCAGCCTTAACTGCAGGAGCTTTTACCAGCGGAGCAACTGTGTAGCCTCCTCCTAGCTCTTGACCAAAAGGATGTGCTCCAGTTCCTGGCTCCTGGCCAATTCCTGAAATCCCAACTGAGCATCTAAAGCAGACAGGTACCTGGGTTCATCATATTCTCCAGTGTCAGCAGCCACATTCAGAGAGGATCAGAGCGGGATGGCTCTGGACCCTTCCCAATGACTCTACATAACTGCTTTTGCAGTCAGGTGGGCTGTCAGCTTGCATGGAAGATGTCATGTGAAGTGCTGTGTTCATCTATCCTTTTGCACAGGAAGGATACCACTAGGGACACTGACCTTAATATAACCTAGTGGCCACCCCACGAGAATTCATGAGGGAAGTTCATTTATTCTAATATCTAGTCAATGCATGGAGATGAAACTTGGTTTTCCAAGCCTCATGCTGACTTCAGGGAACTTAGAGATACATAGAGAGGACATCTTGGGCCAGGTTTTTGAGCTAGCTTCCCTCTGACATGCGGTGATTCTTGCAGCTCATCTCCCCTTTGTTTTGCATTTTAACTCATTTTTAACAGTTTTTGTTGCATTGTGTGTGTGAGCCAGCACACACATTAAATTAATCAGATGCCTCTCTGGCTTAGGATTCACCTTTCATTGCTTAAGCATGTGAGACACTGCCCTTGGTTTTGGTGCAAGAAAATTATGGATTTGCATAACTACTTCTGTCTAGAAAAGAAATTCCTCTGCATTTAGCAAATACACCTACTGTGGACACTCACTGTTTGAGTCTCTTGTCTAGTCACTGTTCCTGTGACAGGATGATAAACATATAGCTGTGTGCTGTATGCTACATATCGATTGAAAGCTGCAACAATCAGTTAACTAAGGCACTGAGCAGTGTATTGTCCCTTGGAGACTTTCTCAAAACTCTTCCCAACAGACATTACTAATCAACCACTGGAAACATTCAAGGGAAAGTCTACTTCCTTCCCTGTCCCAAAGAATCTCTGTTCCTCTTGGTGGATGCTGTGGTAATGTATTCTAGCAAGTTTCGATTCTCTCTCCACCTCCTCTGGCAAGTGTTTAGAAGTGGACACTTTCTCTCAGCTCTTCCTGAAGCCAGGTATGGCTCTGAATGCAGCAGCTCAAGTGGAGACACTTGGGAAGCCTTCATTTTTCTGATGGCAGAAGCTAGAGCTAGTGACACGCCCCTCTCTCCTCTTCCCTCAAATGTAGACATAATCTTCAAGACACCACTGCTCACTGGTGACCACAGGATCCTTTTAGACCCACCAGGAGATCCCTCAGCTTCAGATGAGCTGCTGCGTAGGTAGCAGCAATGTGATAGTTAAGCCACGATTAGTTGGGTATCTCTTACATGTATTTTAGTACACTATCACGACATTAACTATAGTAGACGGACAGCAGGTGGTGTGATCGGCTATAACTATCAACGTGACTGAGTCACCTGAGAAGGAGTCTCGATTGAGGAGTGGCCAAGATCAGATTGGCCTGTGAGCCTGTCTGTCTTGTGGGGTGGCAGGGTTGTCTTAACTCTTAATTGATGAAGAAGGTCCCCAGTCCACTGAGCAGTGCTATTGGCTGGGTGGGTGGTCCTGGGTGTGTTAGAAATCCAGAAAAGCCAGAATTACAAACGAGCCAGCAAGTTGTGTTCTTGCATGTCTGCTTCGAGAGTTTAGACTTGACTTGTGCTGGCTGTGACCTGAAAGTGCAGCAGGGTACTTGGGTAGTGTTGTATCACAGGGTCAGGATGAGACTAGAACTCTGGGGGTTTGTACAGATCATCACCAGATAAGCAATGTCACCGAGACAAAATTGGCCTGACAGGAAACACCTCACTTTCACCATTCTACTTTCAGTTTTTTTGGGGGGACAGGGTATTTTGCTTTAACCCAGGATGGCCCAAAACTCACTATATAGCTCAGGCTGGACTTGAACTGCCTCTGACTCCTGGGTGTTTGGTGCGTTCATAGTACTGTACACTGTCACCAGCGCCGGATGCCAAACATCTGCATCCTTCATAAAGGAAACCCATTCCCTTGCAGTAATTGCCCTCCCTTTCCACCTCCGCCTGGCCCCCGGCAGACACTCATCTTGCTGTCTCTATGGATCTGACTTTTCTTAACCTTGCATACAAATGGAATCATACAATATGTGGCCTTTTGCCTGGGCTTTTTCACATAGCGTAATATTTTCAAGGTGCAGTCACGATGTAGCATTCACCAGTGCTACTGAGCTCTTTAAGGCTGAACAATCTATGTGTGCTCTTCCATATCTGGCTTATCCATTTATCAGCTGATGGGCATTTGAGTTGTTTCCACTTTGGGGCTATTATGAATAATGCCACTATAAGCACTTGGGTACAAGTTTTTTGGTTTTTTGTCTTTTTTTTTCTGAACAGATGTTTCCAATGATTGTGAGAATACACCTAGAAGTAGAATTGCTGGATCCTATAGAAATTCTATTTTTAACTTCTTGGGAAACTGCCAAGCCATTTTCCACAGTGGCTGCAACAATTTACATTTCCACAGCAATGCAGAAAATTTCTGATGACTTCTCATCCTTGGTGACATTTTGGGCTTTTTGAGATAAGGTATCCTGTCTTACAGGCTGGCCTTAAACTCCCACCCCAGCTTCCAGTGCTAGGATTAAGGTACCAGCCACCACACTTGGCTCTAGCCAGCTCTTACTCATGTATTTCTCTTCCATGTTGGCTGTCCTACTGGGTGTAAAGTGCCTCACTGCTGTGTGGATGGCATTTTCTCTATATCTTGAAGGCTAGTTTTTCTACTGACACATCTTTCTTGGCCATTTAGGTATCTCCCTTGGAGAAACATCAGTTCTAGTCTTTTGCCCATTATCAATTGGATTCTTTTTGTTGAGTTTTTATTGTTGGCACTGAACCTATAACCAGTATATGATTAGTCGGTGTTTTGTCTCATCCTGTAGACTGTCTTTTCACTTCATTAACAACATCTGTTGACAAACTCAACATTGTAGCACACATCTGGCTCTGGCAGAGGACAGGCGTTCTGTGAGTTCTGTCAGCAACTCCAATTACCGGGGACCGAATGCCCTCTTCTGGCCTCTAACGTCACTGCACTCATGTGCACACACTCATACACAGACAAATACACAGAATTTAAAACATTAAATAATTGTCAAAGACACAGTGAGTCCATGATTGTGCTTTTTTCCATTGCTGTACTTTTTTAGCTCTTACATTTGGTCCCTCTGAGTTACTTTTTTTTTAAGCACTCTAAGAGAAAAATAAAAGCTAATGTTTTTCCAGGTGTAAATCCAGCTGACTCAGCCCCATCTGTTGAGAACACCATTCTTCTCTCCTCTAATGGTTTTGAAACTCTTGTCTAAGTCAAGTGGTTAGCTTTGGATGGGCTTAATTTTGGATTCTTAATTCTAGTCCATGCACAGGGCTAACTCTGCCAGCACCGCATGATTCCTCTTGGGAGGGTCTGTGCTTTCAGGAATATGTCTTACTCCCACAATGATCATTTTCTAGAGTCATGTTGTAATCTCTTTAGTCTCTTTAACAACATTTGTCTCAAAGGCTGTTGTGCTGGGTGTCAGGAGTTACTTAGGTTCCTCTGGCCAACCTTCCTAGAAGTATTTTTCCACTTCACACTTTCAATCTATATGCCTCTTTGTATTTAAAATGAGTTTCCTGTAAACAGCACACAGCTCTGCCCTGCCTTTTAAATGGATACTTTGAACCATTTGCTTTTTAAAGTAATTATTGATATGGAAGAATTAAAAGAAATTATACTCATTTCACTGTGATATATGTCACATATATGTGATATATGGACATATATATCCTACATAGGAATGAAGAGGTGCTGGCACAGTTACCCCTATGGGTAACTATCTATATCAATAGATAGATAGATACATACATACATATATACATACATACATACATACATACATACATACAGGCAGACAGACAGACAGCTACATAGATAGATACTGATAAATAGGTAGAGTGTTGTTGTATATCAATTCCACCATTAGTGCCTTCTTCAGGGATATGTGTACATGCCTGTGTACACACATATGTGTGCATATGGGTCTGCATGAGTGTAGCAGTCAGACATCATCAGATGTCTTCAACAACTGCCTCTCCATGGCCTTATTTTTTGAAACACATTCTCTCCCTGAACCTGAAGCTCACCACTGTGCGTGGCTGGCCAGTGAGCGTCACGGATCCTCCTGTTTCTGTCTCTGCAGCTCTGGAATCCAGAGGCCAGCCACTGGGACGAGGTTTACTTGTTTGCTTGTTTTAACATAGGTGCTGGAGTTCACACTCTGACCCCCACTTGCACAGTGAGTGCTTTACTCACCGAGCCTTCTCCCAAACCTTCTAATTTTGCTAATTCTTTTCCTTTCTTTCACTCTGATAGGTTGTTAGATACACAGAATATATTGTTTTACCTTTTTTCTCCAACTAAATTATTCATATTTGTTTTTTTGTTTTTATTTATTTGCACATTTTACTGGGTTCCAATGGCTTCCTTTGTACTGCTTTTTCTTCATCCTTTTGTATATTGTTTCCTTTAGGTCTTTGAGCTCATTTAAAATAACTTACTCAACATTTTTAATCTACCTAAATGGATTGCTAACTAACCATTCTTAATACTAGCACACAGCCCCCTGGAAGTTAGAACTCTGGTCCTCCACACCAAACGCCCATGGCGAGGATTGTCCGTTCCTTGAATATATTCCTCTTCTCCTCTCCCATGGTTTTCTTTCCTCTAAGTCCTTTTTCTGTTCCATACTTTCATGAATAGATGTCCTGGCACTGCCTATCCAGCATAAAGCGAAACACTGACAAACACAGGCTAGGTTTCGGGGCACCCAATCTGATGGTTGGATCAGAAGTTTAAAAGGTGAGCAGGACAAAGAATAGCACCGACTCTAGGTAAGAGAGGAACAGAAATAGCAATGACCCAAGAAAAGTCAGTGAGGGGTGGAGGAAGGCTGGAGAAAAGCAAAGGTCTCAAGATGAGTAGAGATCAGAACAAACCAGTGTGCTGGGGCCTGGAGAGAAAACAGGGGTGGAGTGGGGGAAGGCACGGTCCCAGGTGACATTGGGAAAGGGCCAGAGCCAGGTTCTGCCATCTGGGGTCTTGCAGAGGTGTGAACATTCTCCTAAAAGCAACAGCAACTATAAGAATCACCACCCAGTGCTGTGGGTGGGGTGCTGTGGAGTGAGCATTCACACTTTTGCTCAAAGTTTCCAATGCAACAGTGGCATTCAGAATCCCTGAGAGAATGCCCACCGACCCAGAGAAGGATGGGAGCCCATTCAGCAGCCAGAGAGTCATGGTTTCATTGCTGGCTTCATCCCATCTTAGTGAGATTATCAAACATCCTTCCTGCCTGCAAATGTGCCAAGAAAGAGGCAATTCGTGGTATAGGCAGACTTGATTAAATAAATAAAAATGGATCGCATGCTTTAAAGCCCAGGGATTAAGTAGTCGAGCTTTATGCTGAAGTCGGAAGAGAAACAAAAATCTCAGGTCATGTTTCTAGGTTTAAACAAACATCTTCTAATTCTTATTTATTTGGATAACACTTTGGAACAAGAGAAGAAAGTCAAATGTTACATTTTTGGCATCAAAAACACATGTAAAGGAGTTCCTACTAGCCCATCATTGACGGGAACTGCCCTTTTGGAAGGGGCACACACAAATACCTTTGTGCTGCTACGTTCCCGTGTCCTTCTAGACTGAGCAGATCAAGGACAGATGTGAAAGCATTTCCCACTCATAATCAGCAAGGATTACTGCAACCCAAAGCAGAAGGGGAAAAGAGCAGTGGATGTGGCCATTCTTTCTAGGATGCACATTCTTTCTGGTAATGGGCATAGAGGGAACTTGCCCTGTGTGCTCGGACTCACTGGGGAGAGATAAGATGTGAAGAAAGAGGAGGAGCTGGGGTGTCTCCTGGTGCCGTGAGAAGCTTCCCTGCGGCTTCCTAGGGGTAAAAGTAGCTCTTCAGATCCACTAACCATCTTGTCTGGCAGCCCAAAACCTGCAGGAAAGCCATTTGGAGTTAGGCACAGAAGAACCAAAGAGAACATTCCAAATTATGTGCACTACTCCATTTGATATCCAAAATAATCTTCTGAGGAAATTCTTTATCCAAAGAATTACAGAGTCTGACATGTTTTTAAATTGAGACTTTTTTTTTTTTATGGGATTAGTAAAGTTGCCTAGGTTAGCCTTAAACTTATGATCCCTGCTTCAGCCTCTCAAGTTATTTAATGTTTTTAATGTTTTATCATGATTCAGACTAGCCTGGCTGAGAACTCACCATGTAGCTTAGGCTAGCCCAGGTTGGCCTCAGACTCTCAACAATCCTCCTGTTTCAACCTGTGAGTGCTTGAGACTACAGGTATGAATCAACCCTGGCTGAAATTCTTTTTTCCTTTTGGCTATTAGAAAGGAATAATTTGGGACACAGACTGAGTCACACAATACCCAGAGCATCTGCAGTGGTACACCCTTTGATCAGAAAGATTCGTGTTTTGCTTGAAATTTTATTAATGTTCACATTTGGTGGGACACACAAAAGTCAGCTTCCTGACCATTCAGGTCAGGTTCTCTGCTAAGTAGGTGTTAATGGCAGTCCTTGGGGGAAATAGGCAAGGCTTTCTACCTGAACAGCCTGTCGGATGTGAGAGGCAGGGGACATCTGGTCTCATGTGGCAATACCCGTGCACAGCGAGGAAGCTGAGCTTCACTCTGTGTCACACTCTGATTCTGAGTGACAGCTTCCTATGTCATCTCTCTGGGATCAGGGCTCAGTCCCTCTGGAACTTGAGTTCCATCAGTCCTTGCCGCTCTCTCTTTGCCAGCTCCTCTGCTGGGTACAGCTGCTGGAGCATCCGCCCAGATACAGACATCTGCTTACCCCCCTCCCTTCAGCCAACCCTGCTTCTTCCTTCTTGACTCTCAAGAAGAGGACCAGTCAACGGGTAGACAAAAGGCAAAATGTGGCCGTTTTTTATAAAACACGGAGCCTCAGTAGACTTGTCTGCCTGGGATGCTGCGTGACTTGGGAACTGTCACTGGTGGGTCTAGAACAGTCCATGTCTGATACAGTGAACATTTCTAAAGCATCAGGCAAGGTCCTCATCTGGTGCTCAGCTCACCCTGCCCCTGTAGGATATCGCCCGAGGGTCACCCGGGTCTGGAACAGGTCGCTTCAGAGTTTTATTAGCCTGTGTGAGGAAGCCTGTGGGTGCCCTAGAAAGGCCACGTCCTAGCAGAACCCAGAGCCTTCCTCAAAAACAGTGTGTCTTGGGTTGTATCTGCCTCTCCCTCCTAAAGTGGAAGCAAAGGGGCCCAAAGCCATGAGGATGAGGCAAGGGAGAGACTCCGTGTGTGCAACAGGCCACAGCTGTGAGGCTGAGGTAATAGAGGCTGACTGTGTGCGTGCAATGGGGCAGATACCCTGCCCTCACCAGGGAATCCCATTCTTCCTGTGATAGATGACTAGTGTCTTCCATAAGTTTCCAGCTGTGAGTGACAGGGGCTCCTGGATCCTTGCTCTGGGTCTGCAGAGAGCTGGCAGCCTTTGGCAGAGAGTCTGCCTTTGGCCTCTTCAGGCAGCTCCTGCCTGTCTTTCAAGCAACCGAAAAAGGCCTCGCCATTCCAGGGACAAGCAAGCGCTGAGCTGAGGATGGGCGGAGAACTCCATCATGCCTCGCCTCCGGGAGAAAGGAAAGTTTGAATGCAGCAGCACAGAAGTTCTGCTGTGCACTCGGCTCCCTGCTGACCCAGCTAATGTTCGAACTTTCAAAGAACCAGGTAGGAGTCTGACAGGCTCGCCAAGAACAGAGAGGAATCAAATCTTCCCTGAGAATCTTGCGAGATACTTTTTTCTCTGTTTCTGAAGGGACTTGGGTCCAAGTTTTTGCCTGGGGAGAAACTGCTCTCAGGAGCTTGGGGGCAGGAAGAGAGTGGGAGTCCTGAGGAGAGGCCCCCTGAGGGCAGAGGGAATTCCAGCAGGGACCCTGGGCAAGACAGCATTGTGAATAATGAGCCCCATGTTCAATCAGAGGTGGCTCCAAGCAAGAAACTATGCTGAGGGTTTTATGTGGGGACCACAGGTCACCATTCCTCACACAAACATCCATTACATGAGATATCGCCAAAATGTGCATGTTTCTTACAGTACATGGCATTTCATCGTTGAGATTAGTTTATTTGACAGCAGTATGTGTGTGTGTGTGTGTGTGTGAGAGAGAGAGAGAGAGAGAGAGAGAGAGAGAGAGAGAGAGAGAGAGAGA
>NC_034590.1:167338086-167342089 GCF_900095145.1 Mus pahari
GAGAGAGAGAGAGAGAGAGAGAGAGAGAGAGAGAGAGAGAGCATGAAAGGTAGTCTTGTTCCTGGTTGAGCTAAAGCTGGAAACCTCGGTGATCCTACATGAGATGGAAGGTGCTTCACCGGTTCCCGGGCACCAGGCCCCTGTCACTACTCTCAGCCCCCCATAGACTTGTGGCCATCAGTCACGTAGAGGCAATGCCCCAAGCCCCTCTTCCACAGGTAGAGGACTTGAACTGTGGTCAACATAGGTTCAAGACAGATCTCCATTTTAATGAGGTATCTAAAGGCTGGAGAGCTTAGCCAATAAGCTTTCCTTCCCAGACACTCCTCCCTGCAAAAGGTATTTAACCTCAGGCCCACCCTGAGAAGTGGGATACAGTCTTACTCATCCACTTTCCGCCATGACAATAAATGTCTTAAAACCATTAAATCCACCGTGGGGAGCCATGGAGAAGGCCTTTGCCTAGGCTTCTCTGTGGTCCAAGTCAAGCTCAAGCTCAAACTCAAACTTAAACCCACCTCTGCAGTCAAGCCAAGAGCTTTCCTCGGGGACCAGCTGGAGCTCCCCCTATCCACCCTCCCCTGAACACCAGCACACACACACACACACACACACACACACCGCCTTTGGGCCAGATCCAGCCCGAGGATCCGTCCCCACTCCATTCTCAGCTCATCCAAGGCTTCCAGGCGCCTGGGTGTCGGAGAGCCTGAGAACCAGACAGCCCCAGCCTTGGCCTCCTCACAGACCTGGGGACCCCGAGCCTGCTCCAGCTCTCAGACTGCAATTCCCCACCTCCAGAAAGGTGTCCCTGGGCTGCCCCACAGCCCAGCCCTGTAGCAGAGCAGATGTGGTACCCCATAACCCTACGTGTGTGTGTGTGTGTGTGTGTGTGTGTGTGTGTGTGTGTGTGTGTGTGTGTTTATATAGTTTAGATTGACCTCAAATTCACAGTGATCCTCCTGCCTCAGCCTCTCAAGGGTTGGAACTACAGGTGTGCACTACCATACTCAGCTGAGTGGCAGTTTTTCTTTTTCTTATTTAGTGACAGATAAAAGTAACTAGGGGCATCTTAGATTTGTGTAACTCAGCATTACTTCATTGCGATTTGAATGTGAAATGTCCCGCATAAACATCTGTATTTGGACGGGTCTCAGCAGGAGGCGCCGTTTGGAGAGGTTATGGAACAACCAGGCTGTGTGGTTTCACTGGATGAAATCCATCTTTGGGGGTCGGGGGGTGGCTTTGAGGTGTTACAGCTGGGTTTCACTTTCTGCTCTTTCTGTGTTCTGCTTTGCTACGCCAGGAGCACTGAGCATGCGCAACTACGGTGTAGTCCCTGTACCCTCTGGATGGTAAGGGTTAAACGCTTTCTCTCTGCCATTGTATTTTATCAGAGTATTTTATCACAGCACTGGAAGGAGATATCCGTCTTGCAGATCGAGGACACCGAGGCTCAGAGAGACAGGTTAGCAGACCCGTCCACGGCCACGTGCCCTCTGTCTGTATTTGAAATGATCTATGCTTGCTTCCGGAGAGGCAGGAGGAGGAAAGCCATCCTCCAGGGTGGGGAGTGTCTGCTCTTCAGGCAAGCCCAAGTCGAGTAAGAGGACATCGCAAGACTGCAAGCAGGCTGGTGAGCTGCAGGGTGTGATAGGGAGTGGGGAGGACCTAGGGCGGGCTAGGGAGGACCTATGGCGGACCACATTCTCGGTGCTCAGCTCACAAACTTCAACTGACTTTAAGACACTGACTCCAACTTAGATGCAGTTTTAAAATAAATTCTTGTATTGGTTAATGGGTGGATCCATCAGTCAATCAACGGGCTGGTTGATCAATCGGTTGGTTGATTTGGGGGTGCCATGGCACTACTGTGGAGGTAAGAAAAGGACATACACTCTACTGTGTGGACTCAGGTCATCAGCAAGCACCTTTGTCCACTCAGCCATGTCTCTAGCCCAGATTCATTTTAATTCATGTCAGCTGAATTGTCAACAGAAAACAAGAGAGCAAAACCTACAAAGGAGACTTTCCCTGCATATCAGACCAACCGCGACTGACGCTTCCGTAGAGGCAGCTGGAAATGGAAGAATTCTGAACTTGGACATTAAGAAAACACACTAAGTCCCGCTCTTGGCTTTTGTGAATGTGTGCATGCATGTGAATGTGTGCATGTGTGTTGCAGGATCCAAAGACTGGGCTCTCTCTGCACCCCAGGCTGGCCTTACTAGATGGGGTTACAGGCCTGGCATCTTGCACTTTTTTTTAGGAAGTCTTAGTTCCTTGAGCTCCCTGAGCCTCAGTGTGTTTGGTTGCAAAATGGGAACAATGAGGATAAGAGCCAGGAAGTGGAGTTGGAAACACTTCCTATCTGGGAAAAGCCTGGCGTGACTTATTCTCAGCAAACTGAAGTTAGGGTTTTATTACGGCTACTGTGGGGTCATCTTGATGATAGATGGCGCGGGACCTTTCTGTCCCCACACTGCTCCTGAGACCACCTGCTCCCTCTGCCTCCCCAGACCCTGGGAAGGGCCGTGCCTGCTCTCTAGCGCCCCCAGGTGTTCATGATGGTAGTTCATGCACATTGTTTTCTCCCTGTGCCTTCCCCTCTCCCAGAGATCTTGGGCTAAAGGAGCAGGGTCAGGGAATAGTAAGAGCCTTG
Source organism: Mus pahari (assembly GCF_900095145.1). Taxonomy (NCBI): domain Eukaryota; kingdom Metazoa; phylum Chordata; class Mammalia; order Rodentia; family Muridae; genus Mus; species Mus pahari. Next base: position 167,340,749 of record NC_034590.1, read on the forward strand.
CCACAAACAGAGGGAAAGAGAGTTCTGGACTCTCCCAGGAGCTTCCTAGGGGATCAACCCAAGTGGTACTCCGAACACTTCCCCAAGCCCTCAGGACCCCAGATCCTCAGGCGTGCTGGCTCCGAGGCTCACGCCCTCTGTGGAGCTCCTAATTCAGTGACCTGTGAGTTCATCATAGCGGAAGAGGATGGGACTATGATGATCACCCTCTGATATGAAACTTAGGGTTGTCCCTCACCAACTCTGTTTATCTGAGGTGTCCACCTTTGACCTCCAACGCAAAATCAAATGTCACCTCCTCCAAGACGCCCTCCTGGCTCTCAGACAAGCTCTGGGACTCCCAGAGGTCTTTTCACAAATGCACTAGAATTTTCCAGTCTGCCTATCCTACATGGTCCTCCCTCCCCTCCCTGACAGCACAGAGCCATAGTTGACACTCAATAAATACAGGCTGGACAAAGACATAGATGGCTAAATGCCTGTTCCTGCGTTCTGCTGGAAGTTGCAAGGAAATTATCCATTAGATCTTTGCATCTGCCTGCTGTGGCACAAGTAGTCTGAGATTAATGACAGCGGCCACAATAAAAGAAACAACATCCCTCCCGGCTGGACTCTCCTTGCTTTACTAGGCCTGGCTTACAAGTTGGATTTGGTATCCTTGTCTTTACTGCCCTCTTGTGGCAAGACATTGATACTGCATCCAGGAAAGTTAGAAACTTAATTAAAAGCAAAGAAGCTGTTTTTACCCCCTGGAGTAATGTTTTTAGAATTCCTGAGTCAGTTCAAGCCAGGGTCCCACGCTCTATATGCATCTGTGACCTTCAGTCCATATTCCCAAATTATAAGGGAACCGTAAGAATCATAAATAGGCCCAACCCCAGAAGAGCATCATTATAGAGATCCCATTGATTCTGGATTAGAGCTGTTGGATAGTTCAGTGTGACAGGGAAGGATATAATAAGTATATAGCAAGTTTCTTCCCATCAAGACTTTAAAATAACTGTAGAAATCTCACCCAAAGCTAGTGGCTCCAGATCACACCAACCATCCAGAATATACAAAGAAAGAGACTGAGATTGATGCAGTCTAACTGCCAAAGGTTGGAGCCAGACACTGGTCCCACCACACTGTCTAGTTGACTCTAAAAGGCTGCTTTATCTCTGTGAATGCTGTTTCCCCAATATGGCTCAGCTGGAGAACCTGCTATACAGAGTTGTGACATTGAGAATTTGAAATGACAGGGCCAGGACTTCAGGGTGCTGCTGCCATCCAGTGAGCTCTGATATGAACTAGCCTTAACTACAATAAGTCCTTAACTATCTGGTGCAGATCAAGAATGGA
>NC_034590.1:167343169-167345506 GCF_900095145.1 Mus pahari
GCATGCACACAGGGGGGGGAGGGAGGCAGGGAGGCAGGGAGGGAGGGAGGGAGGGAGAGAGAGAGAGCTAGCAAGCATGCCAGAGCGCTTTTGAGGGCTTGGGGACATCCAGCTGTGACTGCCAGTGGGCAGCTGGCAAGGAGTTTGGAGCCAGCTCTGGAGCGGCAGAGAGGAAAGGTGGAAGGCGCCGCAGAGAGGAAAGGTGGAAGGCGGTTAAGGCTTCATGAGCCTCATTTTCTCTCAGAGCAGCATAAGTAGGAGGAGAAGCTGGGGACAGGAGGCAGCTGAGCTGGGTGAGGGTCAGGCCTTAATTAAGAGCCGTTCTCTGCAATCTGCTTATTGGAAAAGACACTGCATATCTGGGTCAAGTGTCCCTTCCACATCCTCGCCAAAAAAAAAAAAAAAAAAAGAGGAGGAAAAAGAACTTTTTTGGTACTGGGGTTTGAAGAGTCTCATACACAGGACCCCTAACGTCCCAGTTGCTAAGAAAGAATGCACACATTTAACTGAAATGCCCAAGCAATCAGAAGCAGGGTCAGAGTGACAACCCCTTTATTCCAAGACTCCGTTTCCTAATGGGTAACAAGGTCCCTCGAACTTGAAGGTCAAACAGACTCAGGTTTGAACCTCAGCTCCATCACTTCCTAGCTGGGTGACCCTGGACAAGATACTTAGCCTTTCTGAACCCCGATTCCCTCATCCATACAGCAGGGATAATAGAGTGTCTAGTTCACAGGGCTAGGGTGGCAATCAAACGAAGTAATGCATATGCAGGCTGTAGTGAGGGACTTGACACATAATTGAATGGATTAGAATCGTCTTTTCATCCAATCACCTACCTGCTTTAGGAACCAATTTGAAACGCCCAATCTGTCTTTTCATGGCTGACATGGCTCCTTGCACCTGCCAGGGATACAGAGAAACACAATTCTGAAAGCCAATGGGCTAAGCGCCTTTCATCTCTGTCCTCCATGCCATCCAGGAAGCACAAAGTAGAAAAGGACCTAGGAAAGCTGCAGAGAGCATCGCTCATACCCCCCCCCCCCCCGGGAGGATCAGTAGGCTCTGTCATCCGCCCTCCAGGACTTGGAGAGGGGGCAGTTTGCCAAGGGAGGGTTAAGGTAACATTCGCAGAGTAACCTTCATATCGGGAACTGTGCTACACTCCGGTACTCACTCCACCTACATCAAAATCTATGAAGAAAGAGTCGCCCCACTTGACACATGGTCACTACAGTCCAGAGACCTTAACCAACTTGCCCAAGGTGTTTCTTTAAATGTCCGCGTGAGGGTGTCTGCTCCCCTAGGATTGGCATCGCAGACAGCTGTGAGCTGCCATGTAGGTGCTGTGAATTGAACCCGGGTCCTTTGGAGGAGCAGTCGGTGCTCTTAACTGCTGAGCCATCTCGCCAGCCCTTGCCCAAGGCCTTACACTTAGTAAGTTGAAAAGAAAGATTTGAGTAAAGGCAACTGGGCTTCAAAGACCACACAGTTTCCTTGGGTGAGTGCCTCTCTTTGGAATGAACAGAAAGCAGAGATAATTATAACTTACCTGTATTAACCACCTTCCCTTCCGAAATAACCAGTCTCCCCTTCTGTGCCTTCCAGTAGGAAATAGTACATCTGTTCCTGTATTCTCCTTTCTCCAGCTGGTGGAGCAACTACAACTGTAACAGACTCACTTATTCCTTACCCTCCATCCATCCTCAGTAAGACAGAGGAGGGCAGGCAAGAGTGGAGAACACCCCCCCTCACCCCACCCCACCTCCTGCCTGGGGCCTAAAGACTAAGAACTTCTCTTAGGGTCTTAGCAGAGATCTCAGGCAGACACGGTAGACAGGGGGGGAGGAAAATGACCTTCAGCCTGGAGGATCTTTTGAAGTAGGGTGCACAGACACACCACACACACACACACACACACACACACACACACCCAGGCTCTGCTGAGCCTGGACCACTCTGGGTCTAATCCAGGCATAGGACAATCACAGAAAGGAATCTGGGCACTCCAGTTCACGGGTTTTCTCTTTCATCACACCCATATTTGTGAAGTGTTTTTGCTGTGCTGAGAGTCCTGTGAGTGAAGGACTCAGAACCAAAAGAGAAAGACTTTCCAGGGACACTTGGGGACAGGAGTCTCTGGACACCCAGGGGAGGTCCTCCAGACCCCATAGTACTGCTTGGAAAACCAGAGACTCACAGTACCTTATCACGAATGTCTGTGTCATCAGGACCAAACACATCAGGACTCCTCCAAAACGAGGAGGGAAAGATTTAGACTCTCAGCTTCTGAGGGCTTTCAGTCCATCCTGGCAGGAAGGAAGGAAGGAAGGAAGG